>NC_080435.1:50598219-50898219 GCF_028018845.1 Melospiza georgiana | reverse complement strand
AACTACTCCCTGACAAGGACTTAGGTTGAAGGTGTATTTGTTTCTATGCACGATGCCTCACAAGAAAAGCTTAACTCCAAGCTAGGTGCCCAGCTTCCTTGTGATTAGAAATCTCAAGAGACCCCTGCTCCCTGAGAGAAGAAATCAGCTCCTTCTTTCTGATATGCACTTTGTGAGATGCCTAAAGCCTCCTGGTTTTAAGGGGTTCATCTCCAGGTTCCATACTCCTTGCATTTTATGTGTTGCCTGCGACGCCGGGGACTGTGAATTTCACTAAGCTCTTAGGCACCTAAAAATAACATGTTGTGTGACCTAGGTCCTTTATGGGCCCGGCCCCCAGCTCACTACACATTCCCATGTTAAGACGAAGCTCATCCTCACGTACCTGGGCTCGCTGCTAACAGCCTATGACATACAGCTGAGGTCATTCTAATTCCCTCTAGTACAAGGTGAGGGATACACATGCAGGAGGTAGTTCATTATGGTATTATAATCATGCCCTGCTTATACCCCAAAGTCATTCACTTCCATTAAAGGCCAGGAGAGCGACTGTGAACTGAATCCCGAAATGAGTAAGTAGCACTGTTTGGGAAGAAGGTCGATGAGGTCATGGTGGTATTCATGGTGATGGCAGCCCTCATGAATTCAGCTATTATTTTTTATTTCATTGCCTACCCAGAAATCTTTCTAAGCTTTAAATAATTACAGCCTGTGACACTATTTGTTTAGGATTTTGTTTCATTAACCAACACACATTCCTACTCATTCCTCTTTTTTTCCCTAAATTCAAATATTTTGAATTATATGCAGGTTAAGCTGCTGGGCTAAGTGAGATTAACAAAACAAGTGGTTCTAGGAGAATATCAGTTTTTACCATCAATGCAGTAATGACTGCAAGAATTGTCCAGTAAAATCATTTTCTTCTTTAACTCAGGAAAAGACATATACATGAGTCCTGAAGGATATTGCCTGGAGGCTATGAAAAAAGAAAAGACAGTCACCTGCATAAGGAAATATCAGAAGCATTTTGATACTTATCCAGCTTTTGTGTGAGTGATTTGCACTGCACAAAATTTTTGCAGGATGTGCTGGACAGAGGCAATCCTAGTGGCTGTGTGCACCAATGGGAACTCCCAGCTGTTCCTAAGCTGGGAATTAACCAGTCCCATTTCAGGTCATCAAGTGGAAAGGTCCACCAAAGAAAGGACATAGTAAATCCAAACAGCCCTTACTCATCTACTTAGGTTCAGTTCAGGCTATAAATTTGGGTAGATCACAATTCTTTCCTTTGCTTTTCAAGGTCTAAAGAAGAAAACCAAACTTACCTTTAAATCAGATTTTCTGCTTTTGTTGTAAAAGGTTAAGAAGAATGTTGTAAAAGGAGATCTGTTTGGAAAGACTGTGCAGCTTTCTACTCTCACTTATTCTTTCTTCATGAGACATTCAGTAAAAAGGAGAAGGAGTAAAACAAATAAGTCATTGAAATTGTTAATGACAGTTATAATTGATAGTTGAAAATGGGAAAGAAAAAATCAAATACGTCACTTCCCTCCTGGAATAATACACATTTTTGAGTCACAAATCCATTGAAAATTCCCTAATAGTTGCAATTCAGTATTTCCCCAAGGAAAGCTAGAAGGCCAGTTCCTGGGTATGGAGGCTGTAAGAACACTGGACTGTTTAGCTTAACTGTCAGATCTGTAGGTAGGGAGACAACACCATTCACTGTGAAAAAAAACAGTGACATGCAGGATCTGGTGAGGGGCACTACAGGGAAACATTGTGCAAGGATGTAATGTGCAAGGTGAAAGAAACCTTATCCAGGGACACCACAGAAGGGGACCTAGCAGAAAGAGTCTCAAAGATTGATTTGACCAATATTGATTGGATTAAGTGTCCGACAGTCAGAAGACCTTTTTTTTCAGATTCTAGCTGACACTGCAGTCAAGCCTTGTGTTCAGAATATTTATTTTATATGGCATTTATTGTTTATGACTGTAAGTGGTCAAGACCTTAATTTTATGTCTGGTGGAACCTGGTACAACACAATGTCCTAACACTATGCCTGGGCACTTCCACAGTGCCATCTGTTAAATAGAAATGTTCCCTGACAACCTGCCATTTAACTATCAGACTAGTCCAACAGTCCTTAACTCAACAATGAGTGCTGACAAAATTCACAGTATTAACTGATATCATTATTTTTTCATTATTAATATTATTTGCTTTACTATTACTCTACCACCCTCCATTTGCAATCACAAATAGACCCTCATTGTGCTGTGTACTGTAGAAACATTTCAAAAAATAACATCCATAACTCTAGACCATTACAAATGAAAAAAGCAGAAATTAGATAGGCATTGAAAATACTCTAATTAGTCCCAGCAAAAATGATGTAGTACTTGTTTGTCACTGAAAGACCAGCATTTGCCAACAGAAAGCTCACCGTATTGATCAATGTGATCCCACACAGTTAAGTGTATATTATCAGGGTTGCTGTAATTAGGGGAAGCAGGTCCTGTTATACCAGCCAACTATTTCTGTTCTCTTCCCCATGTGTACCCCATTCTTCACTCTTTTAGCCCAAGAGATATGAATTAATGGGCCAAAGAGTAGATACAGCAGGAATGGAACTCATTAGGGCAAATTCACAAGCTCCAAGGAACACAAGAAGATCCAAGACAGTGCGCTCCTCACTTTAAATCAAAACTAACCACAAAATGCTCCAACTTGTGCGAAAATAATTCTGGGTCATTCAGTGATACAAGTCAGAAAGTCCAGAGTGCCACTAGCCTATGACAGCATAAGTAGTAAGAAGAGCAAGTCATAACAGAAGCAAAAATAGAGCCCTTGTGTAAGATTTGATTCTTTGAGATTTTTTGGGTTTGGTTTAAATCCTTGCTTTGGGACACACACAAACACTTTAGCATTCTGAAATCTGTTTTGCTGAAAACAGAGACAGGAAAAGGGAAACTTACATCTTTAATTACTATCCTATTGTTGGTAGAATTTATAAATTATGATATTGTTACCTGAGGGCTTGCTGACAGACTGCATCGTTTCTCCTCAGTCTGGCTCTAATCCCAGCTTCTATTTTTTCTTTTAAATCCTGGAATGCAGACAAAAAAAGGGTTTCTTTTCAATAAACCAACTGTCTGAACCCAGATTACTGTGCTGTGTCACTAAAATAAAGGATCTAGCATTTATCTCCTCAGCTTTCAAACAGCAATATAAAACATCTACAGTATTTTCTAGTCTCTTCCCCAGGTAATGGAATTTATTTCATACAATGATCCTTCTGAAATCAGAGTAGAGCTCAGACTGGGCTTGAAACAATTGATTTTCCTGGACATTTTACCCACCATTGGTTAGCTCTTTAAACTCTAGTCAGTAATTAGCCAAGGTTTACTTGCCCAGCACTCAATTAGATGGAAAATTAAAGACTTTTTTTTTACTTGAGAAATGCATTGTAATACCTACTTGTCATAAATCACTTCCAGTGTTTTGAGAAAAAGCAAAAAGACCTAAACATAAATGAATGGAAATATTATCAGGAAAATAATTGGTTTTCAGTGGCAAGTGGATAAGTAAAAAAAGTCATTGTTGAGGAAATCTCCTTCCAGTTCATTTTTTGGTGTCCTGTGCAATCATCCATCTACATCCCAGTGGAATAAATTCCTCTCCAAAATGCAGTTCCACTGCTATAGATAACCAGCAGTAATCACCAGCAATGAACTGAAGGAGTGTGCAGAGTGAGCAACTGGGGCTCCACCGTCAAAGAGCAGCCCGAGACTTTCCAGAGTCCTACAGGAGACGCTTCACTTCAGCCTGGATGGTGATTGTGTCCATCCACACCATAAAAGCAGTACTGGTTTTGGTTAGACAGAATGTATAAACCACACGTGCTTAGAGGTTTTCACACCTTTCACTCAGCAAACAGCTCATGTGATTTGAGCTCACTGTAGGGGCAATACAACACGAACCAGCAGCTCTGCTGGAGATGTCTTCATTTGGGTGAATCCAAGCCAATGACTCAAAATCACTGAAGATGACATTGCTGCAAGCCTAAATGTGCTAATCCCTGGGCTGAGGCCAAATTCACTGCAGCTTATTTCCACTCCTCTTGGGTGAAATGCCTGCCTGGCTTTCAACAGGAGACCATAACCTTCATCATCTAGAACTCAGCATTCTCATTCCAGATAATGCTGCAGAGAGCTTTCAGACAGCTTATTTTTCAGGAGAATGAACAGCATCATCAAAATTAATTTAGCAAACTGGTACAGCATAAAAATTAATATAAATAATTCTTCCAAATACATGCTGCAATTCTGCTCTGTATATAGAATATATTAGTTACAGAGCCCTTTTCTTTTATTGGAAAGAATTCTATAACACTATAAAAACTATGTAGTATTTCCCAGATTTTATGCTCTGGTCATTGCTTTCCTGTATTCAATCCTGTATTCAAATTTTTAACTTGGATAAAATCAAACTTCTCTGAAAGTTCTAAGCAACCAAATCAGTTAGACAGAAACAGAATCTGAACCTCACATTTACAGCATCATTTGAAAATCAATGCAGAGGAAATTAACTCTGTGACTTCACAATTAAAAAGACCAAACAGACTACTTCAGAAAAAGTTAGAACCCTGGGGAAAAATGAATGTAACTGTCTTCAGCTATATGGAAGGCACCAGACTCGGAAGATACAAAACACTGAAGGTTTTTTCTTCTTCTTTTTTATGGTCTTTGCTGCTACAAGCAGAGAGATGGGAATTTGAAATTCCCTGGGCCCCCGTGGAACACAAATGTATCCATATTCCTGTAATGCAGTTTCTCTGTATAAATGTACTAACCTCCCACTAAGAAAATTAGCTCTTTAATCACTTGAATCCAAATAAAGTATTGTTATATCCTAAAGGCACTAAAGTTCTGCACTTTTAAGAGAGTGTCTGAACATTTCCCAAACACATTTAGAGAGAAGTTCTTTTATTTAATTTTCTGTAATTAAAGAACAAGTCAGGTAGAAAACAAAGCTGTATTTGTGATATTGATGGCTAAAAGCAGAAGGTCTGCCTTCCACAATCTTTATGTTGTGTAAAAACCAAAAGCATAAAAACCATCAAGGAAAGAGGAAAAATATATTATAAACTCCCCAGTGTTATTCCCCGTGAAGGATACAGTCTAGATTGAGACAGTAAAAGATATCTCAAATTCTTTCTAATTGTAGTTATTTATGGAACTTCCGGTTACAAGTTTAGCTTTTCAGGTTTGCATTGAATGCTTGGATTTTTCACAGAATAACCTGAATGAAATGGTTCTCTCATTTATAGCTATAATGTGCTGACCCCAGCAGTAAATTAGGCATGTAAAAGTGGAATGTAAAGGGAAAAGCTTTGGAAGTTCTCAAGTGATCTCCTTCAACACTTACAAGCTTTGGAGATCTTACCATCCAACTATCTTCCTAACATCTCTCCTAAAACAGGCACCCTGCTCAGATAGGCATACCATAGAGTGTCCATTGTCCTGATATATTGATATAACACTAATAATGAAGAAACTTCCTCTTTTGATGAGTCCCTCACAATTTTGGCCAGTGATGGAATTCTTCACAGTCTACTGCTTTCAGAAGTTTTCCCCACTCTGAGGCTGACTTGATTCTCTTGGACTTCTTGCTCAGAGATTCTTTTCTCGCTCCGAAGGAAGAACATTTCATCTTTTGAACCTGCTACATGAAAAAAATCCCCTTCAAGTCAGTGGACAGAAAGGATTCATGGAAGTTAGCTGCCTTTGATCTGGCTGATCTCTGCCTGAATATCTGCACATATACTGCACAGACAACCTTACAAGTTGCCTTGGTTCTGAACAGCTTGACAAGTTTGGTATGATTATACTTGGGATCAACATTTCAATACAGCATAATTAGTCTGTCAGGTGATTAATTCATTGTGCATATTAAACTATCCAAGCTGTCCTTATTAAGGCTCTGTTTCACTAACTTGAAGCTTAATTTTTTAAGTATATGACTAGTATCCTTGAAATCTTTGGGCTCTTCATAGACATAGTTTTAAACACATGCATAAGAGCTGTAATAAATAGATGTAATGGCTTTTTGTAGAAGGGTTTTTTAACTATTTATCATCATTACTCAATATTTATTTGCAGACTAGTTTAAGGTTTTTTTTGTTTGGTTGGTTTTTTTTCTACACTATATTACTGTCTTTGCTCTGCTATTTTTAGCCACTCATTTATAGTGTACTAATCCTAGGATCCCTAATCAGAGATCAGGGTCTCATCCTATGCTAGGTGTTGTACAAACAGAACTTATCTAAGAGAGTTTCAATTTAAATCTACACATGGATATAGCCAGATCACGAGCACAAGACAACTACAAGAAAATGCACAATAGCTGTACTAGCAAAATCAACTCTCAGTCAGCAGAGCCAATGGCACGTGACAGGCTGGTTTGCTACAAGAGACAGAAAAGTTGTTTTTTTTCTACCTGGCACCTGGATTGCTTTGTTGAGAAGCATAATCTATAAATATCTCAGGCAGGATTTCCAGTGATAAGGATATGAGGGTGGTACTAAACAGACCTGTTCACTTCTTAGTTCAGCCATATAGCTGATAAATGCCACTGCACCTTTGTGTGATGCTACAAACTCAAATAGTCTTCGACTTATTTGGAAGTAGAGTAGGCAGTTTTTGAGTGAGGCTCTTACAGGCTACAGCAACAAAAATATTTAGTGGGGATAACAATAAAAAATGTAGATTGTATGTTCATGTGTCCACACTGGAGTCTATTTAATTGCAGTCTACCCCAGTAGATGTAGGCATCCCCAACCCATGGGATTTCACCTGATTTCAGAAAGGCTTGCATATCATGTGAGAAATACCAAAAGGGGCTGGTTACCCTGGGTGGAGGTTAACTGTCATATCCTATTTCCACATCAAAAAAATACTAGCTTGCACCCTATATACATAAATCTAGATATTAAGATCAAATAAAGCAACCAGGAAGACTGTCCCTAGCTTCATCAGGGTCTGTATGGACACCTTGAAGGAGCAGCTGGAAGTCATCACATGTGTTGCTTTCTAATGTTAATGTTAAAAAGTCACAGTCACATATCAAATACAAAAGAATTAAGGTCTAAATATACATGTGTGTGTGTGTATATATATATATGTATATATATATATATAAACACTTGCAAACACTAATACCCAGAAATACCTACTGAAATGTACATCTCTTTCCTTAACTTCCAAAATTGGAGACTAATTTCTTTATCTGGTTTTACTTAAACTTCCTCTACTGGTTCTGGCACTCATCAAAAATAAAAGAGTTGAATAGAGGGGGTGGAAATTCTAATTAGTCCCTGTCACAATTCATGCTGCTGTTGAAGGAATTCACAGTATGCAAAGCAGGTTTGAGCTACCATAAGTGTCAAGCCCTGCTGTGACAAAGAAATTGACAATTCTTGGGTTAAAAGGCAAGAAAACCACACTATCTTCTTCACTTTACAGATAGCATCTTTTTGCTTAGTCAGGCTTTATTTGCCCATTACAATGAGAAAAATAGAAAGGTAAAGACTTATCTTAATAAGTGGCAGTAGTAGTAACAATAACATCACATATACCTTTTGCTCTACAGCAAAAATATAGTCTGGTATATTCAGACCTAAAAATAAATAAGTAGCTAAATCAAACAGAACTGGAATGCAAGTTACTATAAATGCCACAGAAGTAAATACAACACAGAGTTAATTCCATGATAAATGACTGAGCGCTCTAGGCATAGCATCATTTTCTGATACTGACTGGTTGCTGATATGAATAAAGAGTAGTTCAAGAATCCAAGGTAGAACAAAAAATAATGAAAATTAGGATTTTTCTAATTACCATTTAGTGATCTCTGTACACTCCAACTACAAATCACTTCCCAAAGAGCAGCTTGGTGCGCACATTATAAAAAAAAAAAAGCAGATTTTATTATGTTCACTCCTGCATTACCCTTTCACTTAAAGTAATGCTCAGAGCACACTGGTTTTCATGAACTTTTGCTCAACTTTTATTCCTTACAACACTTATTCAGAGGGAAAGGGAAACAAAGGCCTGACCATTTGTCTAATTCTACACGGTCTGAGGGTGAGCAGTAATTAGTACTGGTAAATAAATATTTTCATCTGAGCCCAAGATAATATATTTTCCTGGCCATTCATAGAACTTCTTTAATTTCTGGAGTGAAAACTGCAAGTGGCTTGGGAGATGATCCTTAGAAGGAATTTATGTTCACAAGTTTGTCACCAGCAGCCGCAGTTACTCCGTACAAGGTTTTCTGGGATATATGTGTTATAACTGCATCACCACTGAGACTGTACATGATGACATCCTCCATTTTGGAAAGTGAGCATCTGGATTGCTGATTACAGAACAAATTGGTGAGCTGAAAGACACTGCAATCTGCTACTCTTGTATTTATATAACCATTAAATCAGCTGTTGAATTTGAGCTTAATAATGACTTCAGAAGAAGACTGACAAACCACTGATTTTTAAAAGAGGGACTTTTGATGTCTTCCTGTAAGCTTGAGTGTTCTCAGATTCAAGAGCCTGTACTGATTGTCCCACAAAACTATTTCTTTTGTTTGACTTCACTATCAGCATCTTATCTCACTTGATCATATCTATAGGGTAGACATACAACAGATTGGGACAAATTACAGTGATCTGGGATCTATGTTGTGGAAGAAATCAGGACTGACACCCTCCCCTCTCCCCCTCCCCAGAATTCTCAATATTATACTGAAAGAGGAGAGCTGAATTCTCTGCATTAGATGCTTCTACAGGTGCCACCCAGAGCACTGACAGCCCCTGGGTTAATTATGGGCCTGCAAATTCTACCACAACTATTTCCACTAACACCACTCTCTCTGGTGCACTGCTATCCAAAGTAAATTGGACCATCAATACACTAACCAAAAACATCTTCATAGCCATTATTGTACCAAGAGCCAAAGTGTTCATAAAAAAATCAGGACAGATGAATTTTCTTAATAAGTGGCTAAAACATCCTTACATTTCTAGAGCTACTTTGCTGCTCAAGGGTTTTCAATATGATGCTCTGATGATAGAAGAACCACTTTTATCAAATATGAAGCTACTGTAAATTTACTATAATTGAATAATTTTCCTCTTAGCTTTGGTTCACTAAAGCTGTAGCAAGGTTCTCATCTCTAAGTGATCGTTCCACAGTCTGTTTCAATATATGTCATGTTAGACAAGGCTCATATGAAGTACCATTTGAGATTACTAATTCCAAAGCCAAGGAACCTTGTAAAAGATCTGGATGATTGACCATAAAGTATGTAAGCATTTAGTCAAATTAAAGTGTGATTAGGGTTTTCAGCTCCATATTTAAACATAAAAAAGTTGGATATATCTTTGCTACTTTAGAGAAGTACTATCTGTGAATTGAAATTAGTAAAGCAAATTCCACAGAGACTTTTAGGAAAAGGAATTAGGGAAATATTTGTAATTTTCTGTGGCCACTTCTGTATAACAAAAGTATTTGCACATGTTCTTACATCCCTGGAAAAGAGACTGGTGACTGCAGAATAACTCCGTGAGATATTATTTTTCTCCATGAACCCAATCTTAAAGTTGTATTGGTTTTTAGTCCAGTTTAATTTAATGAAAGGGAAGACCTTACACTCTCTACACCCATTTGGCAAGACAGAACTGTGCCCTGGTTTTCCACAAATAACTGTCAGTACAAACGAGAGCAGTCCTCACTCTCTAGGATGTAAGCTTCAGAAGAACCCAAGCATGCCAAGTAATCACCTAAAGACTCTGTGATCTCAGAGAGTTTTCAAATGTGCTGTTGTTCTCCTTTTATATTCAGATTTTGATGGAACCTCAAAGCCAGACACTGACTAACATTACCCTCTTATCCCAATTTTTTTTTCCAGGAGTGTTTTCTTTGTTTTGTTTGTTTATTTGTTGGTTTGTTGGGGTTTGTCTTTTGGGCCTTTTTTTTGTCCCAATGTCTTTCTGTAAAAGAAATGGCATATAATGTTTTTGTTGTACTTCTGTCTGCCCATGTCTAAAATTCCCATGTCTATAATAAGTTATTTCTAAATTCAGAGGTAAGTGTGAATATTGTATTCTGTCAGAATATCCCTACATTCTGTCTTCCTTAAAGACATCAGTGAGCAGGAAAGACAAACTGTATCTGCCGCAGGGAATCACTAGTTCTTGGAAATAACAAACCTGAGAGAATTATGAATGCAAGTTTTAATTCAAAGAACTCATTGAATGCCATTAACCAATTTAATTTAATTTAATTCAATTTTTTAAATAACAATCATTGCTTTTGCAATATTTAAGTTCTGTCTGCAAAGAGTTGTGCCAAAAATTTAATGGAAACTTCTTCAACCTAAATGAAAGTATTGGAAATAGTCTGCCAAAGGTCATTTCTGGTCTTCAGTTTTAAGACCAAAACTATTTGGCAGGTTTTGAGTCATTAGGATATGTGCTTATATTTGGGGTGTAAAAGTGAATATTTTGTCCAAAGATTCTCTAATAGTAATAGTGTGTGTTATATCTATTTGTTCTTTAGAGTTTATTTTAACAGGGAGAGTAAAAAGTAGTATTTAAACAACTTTTCTCCTTGTTGCCATTCATTGCTTGTCATTGGACAAAAAAAGTAGAAGACATTAAAAACCATTAGCAAATATCTTTTTTTCAGGTGAATTTCTCAGTACAGGATGGAAAGAAGGGGATAAAAAATGTCAGAAAGGTCGTGTAATACGTTCCTACATGTGTATATACTGTGTGCTCCCAAGAGGTCATTTTAGAAACTGAGGTATAGGGGCAGGAAAAGATTTCTTATTTTCTCCTGAATACAGCCATACAACATATGGGATTCCTGCAGCTGTCCAAAAAGTATCTGCAACTCTAATATGAGTGGAGGTTATTGCAGAACAGCTCCTCAAGTATTCACTTGTAGTTTGAACTTAATTCATTCTGAAGGTTTGCATATCTCATATCTGCTTATCCACATCCACTGGCAGGAGAATTGACCAAAACCAGCAAATTCATGCTGAATATTTGGAACATATTTGGGAAAGTCACTGCTGAATTGGTTAATAAGTGAATTAAAACAAACAAACAAGCAAAAAAAGTTGGAATGCATTTGCTTTTCCAGTTAGAAAAACTGTGTTGAATCAAAGATCACAATTTAAATACTGAAATGCAATCCAGCTGTAATCATGATCATTTTTTCCTGCGCCAGATCCATAAAGTTTAAATGTTTTCATACTCTCGGGATGCAAAGTATTTTATTGCTATTCTCCATCTCTTTTTATTTATCATAATCAGATTTGCTGTGTTTAACTCCTAATCCATCCAGTCCAAGGGTTAAGTGAAGATTATTCTGTTGCTAACATATCAGGTTGGACAGAGTACAGTGGAGTAGCAGAGAAAGTTCATTCACCAATTATGCCAACAGCCTTTTTATTAGATTGCAATTTTCTGACTGCTGTTCAGTGGTGTTAAGTAGTTATTAAGGTATTTGCTTTACTTTAGAAAAATATTTTTACATTTATCCATTAAAATTCTGCTTCTCGTTTACTGCAGTTTCTTGTAGCTCATTCCTTGCCTTTTTTTTTTTTTTTTTTTAGTGTAAAAGGCTGGTTTTAAAGAAGGCTATGGAGACCACTGGTGCTGTTTCCATCAGAATTTTTCAGATCTTACAGCTGTGTTAAGTCAATGAAGCAGTCAGTCTTGTCTTAAGCAATTTTGATCTAATCAAGAACTGTGCTCTAACACCCTTGGCTGCACTTGTACTTCTATCATGGCAACATGACTTTTTTACTCTTGAAATAGCACATATGCTACGATGCACTGAGAAAAGTCAGAAAAAAAGCAGCCAAAGGCTCAAATCTAGTGCCAGTGATGTTTCTGTAAAGCTGGAATCACAGCCATTCACTTCAGTAAAGCATTTCCAGATATTCATTAGGGTACATGAGAGCAGAATTTGGTGATACATGTACAGCATCTTGATAGGACACGAGGTCCTGCAGACAAGGCCTTTTCTCAGCATTTTTACTGCAGAAAGATGGAACTACAGCCTCACTTTGCCAAAAAGGGTAAACCCAGCACACCATTCCTAGAGTGCCAAGTCCTCTTCTCGTGCATCTTGGGAAAAATCTGAAAAAACTGGAGTAGTTGGATTTTTTTTTCTCTGTAATTGGCAGGCCAAAAGGTTAGAGTGATAAATCATGCCAGATTTATCATTCCTAGCTTGGTAAGGGTTGAAAAAGAATCAGAGCATTTGGATGGTGGCTTTTGGATCTTTCCCTGTACCTTTTCCTTTGGGAACAAAGCAGGAGAGAGCACGGGCAGTGCCTGTGTGTGACAGTGCAGAGCACACACTGCAGAGCTCCCATGAGGTTTGCATGGGTGGACCTTAGAGCTCCTGATCCTGGACACCATCTCTAGTCTGAGAAATCTTGTGGTCAAATTCAAAAAAGGAACCGGGATTATATAGACTGTAATGACTGGACTTGTGATCCAGAAATTTCTTACTGGGCTAGCATGGATGTGCCTTGCTTTGGAGACCTTGAGGCGCTCAGCAGCATCTTCCATGTATATATCTATTTATCTATTTACGTATCCCTCCAGATATTATCTAGGGATAATATCTGGAGGGATACGTAAATAGATAAATAGATAAATATTGCAGATACCCAGAGATGATCTCTTATGGGTTTCACCTCCTTCCGTCAGTCAAGTGCCAACAAGTATCTCATTGTCTAACTTTGAAATTAAATTCTCTTGCTTAACTTTAAACTATTTAAATCTTGGACTTAGATAGTATGTAATGCATATGTTAGAATTCTTGTGGGATAGGATATACATATAAAATTTTCACAAACTGTAGCCTATACAAATAAAAACTTATGACAGAAAAAAACCCTTTTCATTAAATTGTAGATTTGCTATAACTTACCTAGTTTTCTAAACAGTCCAGAGTTGTGAAGCCAAGGAGGCAGAGAGATGTCATATGAAACTGTTCTAGCCTTTGCTACCCACAGGCTGAAAGCCCTATGTTATATCATTTAGATGCACAACCATAATTGCCCTTTATTTTCATTACAAAATCTTGAGAAAATGGCTTGGCTTCTTTGTGTCTGTTTTTAAATTGATACATGTGCAAAACCAAAATGTTTCCCCATCTTAAAAGTTATACATGTTTTAATTTCTGACTGCTCCTCATGTTCTTTAAGATCTTTAGAGAAAAGAAAGATTGTTAAAGTATTATGTGTCTGTGTTATCAGATAACAAAATCTGACAGGAACCATGCAAGTAAATGCAAAGAAATTTCCAGTATGTCTACAAGGAAATGTCTTTTATGTAATTGGATTTACATTCTTGGGAAGACTCTCAGATCAGGCCTAGGATTAGCCCCTCAAACGCAGGGTGAAATAATATCATACTGGAGACTTTTGTTTTACCGCCTGCTGTTGCTAACTGATTAAATTTAAACTCTGTTTTTTTTAAAAATTACTCCTCTCTGCACATTGAGTATCTGCTTCCATTACAATAATAAAATAGAATCACAGAACGATTTTGATCAGAAGGGACCTACAGAGTTCACACAGAGTTCACCTGACCCACACTCAAAGCAAGGCTAACTGATGAGCTTTGAGGCCAGCTTTGTATAAGGTCAAAACTATTCCAGGCTTAATTGTCTATATCTGGGATTTTTTTTTATTCAATTTAATTTTTAACGTTTGAGATTTTTTAATACTTTTATTTTCATTCCCGGACCAAATTCCAAACAAAAAAGGACAAACAAAGTCTTTTGATTAATTTCATATGACAACATGAATATTATGAGAAGGCAGGAAGGAAAGAAGAATGGATTTTAGGTACACATTATAAGATTTTAAAGACACGTGGATTTTGCATTTTCCTCAAGTGACCATGATGTTTAGGTAGAGATCAGTATAAAAATATAATATCAAAATCTTTAAATCATCCTTATCAAAGATTGCAGATTAAAATTTGATTCTTTCACCGAGTGAATTTATAATATTAAATTCCATTTTGATGTGGTGCTAAAGGGGTATTGAGAGAGGATACTATTCAGCAGTCTTGAGTATTTGGATTCTTGCACTGAAAAGGGTTAATTGCCTATTATATAAAGTTTTTGAGAGAATGCCATTCTTCTGTGTCAAATCCTATTTTCATTGCATTCAACCTTATTTTAATGACATAGAACTGGACAAATGGGGAAAAACACCCATGGCACAATTTCTACCAATGAATATTTCAGCAGGTGCCTCTTGGCTAAAAGTCTAGATAAAAGCCTTGCTCCAGGCAAATTAAGAGTGGAAGAAAAGACTTCTAAGTACTGAGAGCTTATGAGAAAAGAACGAGCGTAGAACCCTAGACATGATCCTTTCAATCAAAAATCTAGAGATCACAGCAAAAGGCAATTACAGTGGCTCCTCCCTTGTGTTGTAGTCTGTGTTTTGCTGCTGTATACAGTAAAAGTTTCCAACTAGGTGAAATGCTTAGTATCCTCTTTCATTTTAGATATTTAGTTACAGCAGTTAACAACATTTTGTCCTATTTTTTAGAGCGCAAAAAAAGTTTCATACAGGACTCCCTGCAAATACTGGGTATAGGCTTTTAACTCCTCTGAGAGGGTTTATTCAGGAGACTAAGGAAAGGATTGTGTTGCTGTAACACGCTGACATTATAAAATAAATCCTGATAGGAGCTAAAAACTGGGCTTAAGCCAGCAAATGCACAGCCCTGGGTAGCCTTTCTTCTCTGGGATTTCCTTTGAACTCTGGCTTTGAGAAGCTTCTGAGTGCTGCTGAAAAGCACAAAGGTGGGATCAGAACTGGGGTAGCAAAGGAGAGCTGCCACAGAGAAGGGAGAGCTGAAAGGGGCATGAGTTACAGCAGCGGGGTTCTCAGACAAAACAAAAGGAAAAGGCACAGAAGTGTGCCACTGCCATAGACGGTGGGGCGAAGCATGGTGAAGCTGGAGAACTTGGGGCATACAGTAACAACTTGTGAGAAAAGCAAAAAGAATGCAGTCATCAGCCCTATGATTTCCCCTAGGTTTGCAATGGCTCTGCAATTCTCTTCCTGTACCTTCTCTTGCAATGAAGTCCACAATTTTGAAGGGTTTTATCAATTTTGATAAAACCACATGAGGCAGAGCTAGGGTGGGCATGCACTGCACCCAGCTGTGCCTCAGCTCTACAGATAGAATGGCACCTGCTTTCTTCTTGCCCTTTGATATGCAGGCATTTACTCTTCCTATTGATTTCAAATATGGCTCCATTAAGAAAAGCACAAATGGAAGCAAACCAGTGAATGGATCAGCTGAAACACTATGAGCTTCTTGGCAGACCTAAAATGTCAAAACCAAATCTTCTACTATCTTTCACAGGAGTCGTAAGAAAGATGTGGGTTTGCCCATATGTTTTCTGCACCATTTATTTCCACTTATTTACTTTTCTTGACTTCTTTTTATTTGTTCACACTGATCATTTTCCTGTCCATTAAAATTCTCCCAGACATATTCCATGCAACTTTTTTTTCATATTTTCCTTTCCAGCTTTCTTCTTTTTGTTTGTCATTTAAGTACCCTTCCTCTTCCTGTTTTCATGCTAATACTGTAGAAATTGTTTCAAAGTGATTAGTTCTTTATTCCCTTAAAAAGGACCCAAGAACTATGTAGAATCCTTATAACTTCCTGCCAGAAAAAAAAAATTACTCAAATTTTCATCTATAAATTTTTTTGTATTTTCTTCTGTTGAAATACATCAGCAATTTCTCCCAAATGACAAATCTTGTCACAAAAATTGTGGTCCTGTCAAAAACACCATTGTCTTAGGAAAAAGAAATTTGAGCATGACATCTTTAACCAGCTTTACAGAATACTCTTTTCACGTATCCATACCTAAGGGTTCTTTCCCTTATTTTCTACAACTTCTACAATACCCTTGATATTCTCTGCATTATGTTACATTCTTCCACAACTCCATCATTCCTGTGTCCACTACTTTTCTGTGCTGTCCTCTCTGCAGTGGAGTTGGATAGGAATGGCTCTCTGAAAAGAAGAAGGATCATGTAGGTTTATTTTATGGCAGGGAGCGCATGCCTATTTTTCTCTATATTAACTATGTGTTATCAAAATCAAAAGTTGTACACCATGCACACTGAAACCTGTCAGCAGTGTTTCAATTACTAAAGAAAAAAATTGAATTATGGAGTTGTTGAGATAGAGTCAGCTTTGGAGGAAATTTCATTTTTTTTGGAGCTAATGAAACCAGCTTCATTTAAATGGACATTCGACATTGTGTAACTGTAAGAGACTAAATACTCATTAATATTTTATTTTAACTAAAGTCAAGATTATAACATCATTTTCAACCAAACTTAAGTAGGAGCTAACCCACTGGGAGACTGTAGAGTGGCTGTTCTTAAATTTTAATTTGTTGAAAATTGTATTCTTGCTATTGTTAGTATTCCACAAAAGAACCACTGAAGCTTCAACTCATCAAACTAAGCTAAGGAGTGTCTATTTTGCCTTCCTTAGCAATGCTCTTCAATTAAGTCTTTATGAAAGTGAACCACAAAATCTCCAGCAGCCTGGAAAGCAGCTGATGTTTGTATGTTAGCATTATCAATAGCTTCTGTAATTACTTCCATAATAAATGGCCCCCAGGTGCAGAGCAAGAGGGAAACATGGTAAGAAATAAAATAAACATTGCTAAACTTTGACTGACTTGAAGAATACTTACTTTTATAGCATTTTTCAGGTATCCTTTTATTTTTAATAAGGCTCTAAATACTTAGAAGCCTCACCAGAAGAAGAAGGAACAATCTTGTTAACTTGAAAGTACAGATACTAACACAAGAATAGAGTTACACATTTCTGTGCTTGACAGGTATCATTTGACATCTAGCCCTTTCACTGACAAACTCTAGACTGTAGTGCTATAATAAAAACTGCAGTCACTCCTCATGACCACTCAGTCTACAGATACACTCTTAAGTCATCAGCAATCATGGATTATCTTGACTATTATTGTTAATATGTCCAAACAGAAACTCACAGGTTATGGCCTGAAAATCAAGCCATGTAATGTACAGAATTCTCCTTAGAGTAGTTTTGGTGCCATGGCCCCAGCCTGCGTGTTTTCTTTGATCCAAATAAAATTCACTGCCCACTGGCTATGAAACACTTCTCTGGTCCACATCATCATCATCAAATACTTTATGGACCTTTGCTGAGAGGCAAGCTAGAATTCATACATCAAATTTACAGAGAGCAATCAGCACAGAGACAACCCAGTGTGTGCAAGCTTGGGAGGATAAATAAGATGTTGACTGCATGGAGAGCAGCTATAATCAGAATTAAGACCATAGCCTGGGAGACCTTATGCAAGGCAAAAGAAGCAAATGATTTGTGATGGAATTGCAAGTATGACATATCCATGATAGCATTATGGTTCAGTTGCACTGCAGCTGTAATCACACAGACCTTCCATTCCAGGACCAGAAAGGGAAGCAGCATAATAAACAGCTAATCATCTATTTCACCCTTTTGTCATTACTGCTTCTGTTGGTTATAATGGCATTCCTTAAATAACAAGGGATGGTTCTTGGTACAGAAAAAGAATCCCAGATTTGGATATTTTTCTGGGTAAAATAGAAACTTTTGATTCACAGCTGAACTACCATAAATGTAATAAAGAAGAATGTATCTGTTTTTAAGAAAAAAATGTAACTGGTCTTTCAGGTATAGCAACTGAAACTGATTATGAGTGTTAGTTGCACAGAAAGCATTCCAAGCTAAATTTTCCACATATGTAAGTAGCTAAATTTGTAATTAGATGCTTAAGCTTCTTAGGTATTTAAAATCCACTGAATACCAAGCACTTTCTCTAACATACTTTGAACAGGCACTTTTGTGACTTCTACAAGGAACTTAGCCAGAACTTTCATTCATTTAAAAACAAACAAAAAGCTAACAATAAAAACACCCCAAATACCACATGTCCAAATATGGATATTTTAAAAATATTACTATTTTTAGCCACAAATTGAGCTGGTTTAGTGTCCAGTTTGCTTTGGCAGTTCAGGGATTAAAAGCTCTACCCTTAGCTGCCAGGTGTCCTTGCAGATGCTGTTGGGACTAAATGCAGGGAACAGTCACATTATCTTCCAGCTTCATGGAATGAGGCAGACAGCCTAATTGGAGAACAGGCCTTCTGAAAGGAAAGTGTTAACAAGCCTAATTATCAGCACCAGCTTGATTAACTTCAAGGTGAAGTGATACAAACCAGAAGCAGAGAAAGAAGCAGCAGAAAGTGCAAATAAATGTTTAAATACTGCTGGTGAGCTTGTTTCTCAAATTTTTGGTTTTGGTTTGTTTTTTTTTTTGCTACTATTTCTTCTACCAGGACCGAAGGCTGAGAGAAGCGCTGTATTGTTGGGGAGTGAAGAGCACTAGCTGAGAAACCAAAATTTGCCTTAAGATGTTTGCTGTTTGACTAAAACCTGATCTTTACCTTGTCAGGCAGCTGGCAAGTACTTGACCTGGAACCCTATTGTTCTCCTTGAATTCCTAACATGATTCAGCAACAGAAACTAAACTTGGCAACTAGTAAAAATGGCATTGGAAAAAGGGGCTGAGAAGAATTTTCATTAGTGCTTTCTTATTCTTTTTTCCTCTACCATTCTGGTCGCACAAATCAACCCTCACTCAACTCTTAGATTGGTGAAATGCCTGACATGACTGTTCTCCATCTTACTGCCTCTAGCTCAGCTGCAGAAACAGAACATCACAGCTCATAGAGGCAGAAAATTTCTCCTTAGATAAAGTAAGGTGAAACTCTCTGTTTGCTTTTTGGTAAATCTTTTAAATGACAATGGTTCCTGCATGCTACCGCAACTGCTCTGTAGGTAAGAATTACAGAAGCAGTTTCATTTAGAGGACAGAATAGATCTTTGATATTATGTAACTGGCCCATATGAGAAAGTTCCAGCTCCTTCTGTGGTAAAGAAGCCCACAGCTGTGTGGAGTCTATTTTACATCTAGACTGTTCCTCAGTCGCTTAAATGAGCACTCTGGGTTCTTGATGAACCAACAAGTTTTGTTCTGCCCCGCAGTATGCAATAGGAGCCAATATTAGCTATGTCCAGCTATCTCTAGGAGGTAATTTCATTTATTTACCTTGAAACTCCAAGCTACTGCTTTTGTTAATCCCATTTCATATATCCCTTTAGTTCAAATTGGATTGCTCCAGCTCTCATGGATGAATAAGCTGAATTCAGAACTGGAGCTTTCCCATTTGCAGTGACTTGGTGCAGTGGTAGCAGCTGGGACCATGCAGGGTCAAGTGCTTTACCTGCAGGAGAACCCCTCCATGCCTGCTCATCCCTTTCACAGCACTGTACCAGACTGTAATGGTCAATTTTAGGCTACTCATATGGAGAAGAAGGGAAATGTCCTGGCAGAACATTTTCCACATAGACATGTTTCTTACCCCATCAACAGAAAAATCAGCAAGATGGTTCTGGCACCAAAGTTGCTATTTGGACCTCAGTGCTTTAGAGATTTTCATCTTTGGTACTAATCCCAGCAACAGGTATTTTCAGACAGTAATTCTATCTTTCTTGGTACTTTCTTGACTATGCTAAACAACTTTTTATTTTTTTCTTCTCAGTGCACTGCCATGTGATTATCTATTGAACATCTCTCTTCCACATCTGTTCCCACTGATATCGAGCAAGGATGTTCCGGTGCTCTTGGAAAAAGATTACCAGAATTCAACACTGTATGTCAGACTAGGGTTTCTCAAAGTCAGAGAGAGGTGACAAAAAACTTAATACTTTCTTGGTTCCATTCGTTGTACTTTTACTGATATGTAATAGAACTGTACAAATGGCCCTCTTGGAGAGATTCAAGCCTGCATCTGTCCATTCTTTCCTGTGTCATTGTCAGCAAAGGCAGAGCTGCTTTGGTCAACTGCTCAGTGTCTGATGTGGTGTGTGAGGACTGACTGACACATGCAGAATGTAAACTTCGTCTGAATTAGAGCAATTGGAGAACGAGAAAGCAAGCAAAACTGTTGAAAAATGCCAGTTATTACAGCTGGACAAATTTCTGCTATTAGATAATGTAATTATTCCCCAAACTGTACTTAATTATCAGGTACACAGATAAATTGGCATTTTTATTCCTTTTTTAAATATTGAAAATTAATTGAAAAAGGCTTTTAAGAAAGATAATTAAACAAATATGCTATGAAACAAGGCCATGTGCAATTTCATTTTATGTGTAAATTACATGTAGGCCCAAAGGGGATGCAGTCTTATTATACAGTTTGTTCCTCTATTAGCATTTCAATGGAAAGACTTTTCCTCCTGGTTCAGAGGAAAACAAGGAAAGCAAGAGATATATGCTCGAGCTACATATAGAGGGTCTGGAAAAGCTCTGTTATTCCTCCTCTCAAGCCCCCAAAAAAGGAATGAAAGAGGATAAGGTTGTGATCTCTACAGATGAGAGGAGATTGCAGAAGTGTGAAGTACAGCTGATTTCATTCTGTAGTAGACTGGACTGCAACTTGAATCAGGTCCTAAGTCTTGATACTGTAATGTTAGTTCCCTGCTGGAATCTGCTCATGGCAGGACCTCAGTACAGAGTACAAAACCCAGCAGAATCAGTTACATTGAACCTCTCTGCTTTTCCTGCACCTACTTTCTTCAGACAAATAAATGCAGAATTCAGAGAACTGTAGCTACTAATCCAAAGTGTTTAAACACAGCACAGAACAGTTGTATTTATAGAAAATCTGAGAAAATCAGCTTCTGAGGTTTTCAGCTTCAGCTCTTCCCCTCTCACTAAGTTCCTGACATCTCCCCCAGCCAACTGTGGTGCGTTTAGCCACATAATCATTATCCCTTTGTGGTTTTCTGCACTTTAGCTTCAAATATATGGACTGCTGTCTAAAGAAACACGCTATGTTGGGTTCACTTTAAGTTCACACTGTCAGAAAGGACATATTGTGTGTGTACCATCATGGACACCTTAATTTGATCCAGAGAGGTTGTGGAGTCTTGCCTCTCAGGATATTCACAATCTGTCTAGGCATGATCCTGTGCAACCTGCTCTAGGGGAACCTGCTTTAGCAGGGGGGTTGGACTAGATGATCTCCAGAGGTCCCTTCCAACCCCAAACATTCTGTGATTCTGTGAAAAATAATTAGTGCTGAGAAAAGTGGCAACATTTGCCATACCAACCAGGACAAAGCAAGGTGGGTTCACTCAAGTGACGTGCAATTTAACATCGCAAAATGTGCTGTAATCTACAACAAGCAGCATCATGCTGAGAAACTGACAGTGTATCCTGACTCTGGTTTCTCAGGAAGAGATTCAAGAGTGAGACTGAAAAAAAACAAAAGAAAATTTATTCTGAAGATGATAAAAACCATTTTGAGCTGAGAAACTTTTAAATAAATAAAGTTGGATGAGAATTGCCCTGAATTACCTTCCTGGGAGATTATTACAGCTGCCAATGAACATTTAAATCTAATAGTTGACCAAAACTGCAACAAATGACTGGCAAGTTAAGCCAGATAAACTAGGAAGATATAAAAATATTTAACAGTCTGGGTAGTTAGGCAGAATAGCAAATTAGCAAAAGCAAATGAAGCTTTTGTACCTTTCTACTTTTTGAAGTTCATGTACCAGTTTTTCTGCATCAAGGCAGGACAACTCTCTTCATTAATTCAAATATATTATTTTAATTAATAACGAGATAATTAAGAGAAAATAGATTCCCTGAAATGTATGAGAAATCAGGCTAGATTATCTGCTTGGCCATATCAGATCCTAATATTTCAAAATGTATGAAGTATTTTCAATTTTTTTTTTCATACAGTCAAAAGAGGAAGATTTCTATGCTTCTTCGATGGGGAAAATAATTTCCAAGTAGCTGTAAAGAACACTGCTACATTATAGGAAATAAAGACAGATCTAAAGATAGTGATTAGCAGCCTTCCAGATGTACTATATTTTGCATAGAAAATTAAACAATGACTAGGTAATTCTTGACTGTAATAATTGTCACTGTCACCTTCCTTCTCTTCTCAAATTTTATCTACCTGATGTCTTTTACTTTGTATTGGAATTAAGTAAGAAAACAGTATTTTTTCTTTTTCTTTTTTTTTTCTTTTTTTTTCCTATTTTTTTCATTAAAATTCAGACTTAATCTCTTCCAGGTACCTCTTGGTATATCTAGCATATAAATATACAATAATAAGTACATAAATACTTTCACCTCTAATGAAAGATGTCTCTGCCCACAGCAGAGGGGTTGGAACTACATGATCTTTAGCCCTCCAACCCAAACCATTCTGTGATTCTGTGATTCTATGATTGTGTGATTATTAGAAAGGAAAACTGTAGGAAGTTTCTTTTTTACATTATCTGAGGTATTACTTTGTTTCCAGTGCTCAATGCTGCAGCCAGCAAAAGAATGATCCAAAAGTACCACTATGTGTTTGAGCCTCAAAAACTATTCAACTCACAATTCTTTTCAAGTCATCAGATTATGCTGATATGATTTGTGGTTTGCTTGGCACTTTCTAGGAATACCTGTGCTCTCCAAACTTGTCATTTGTATCATTTATGCAATAATATAAACTGTGATAAAGTGAGGTAATACATTACCAGATCCTGTCAAAAGGGAGAAGTGGCAATAATGATGCCATCAGCTTCCCCCTTCCCAAAGCATGTACGAAAGACCTCTATGAGAAAGCAGAAACTGTGTAATATCTTCCAGCTTTTTACACTGCTGGAATTCAGTAACTCTTTTTACTATATGAAAATGCAGCATATCTTTGCCATTGTTGAAGTAGACTTTCCCAAAGTTTTCTGCAACTAATGTTTGTCTATAAAGGTGATTTTAACTGGGTCTATATCAGCTTGCACATGTTGTATTTTCCATTCTCCTGGGACTCAGTATTACCCCCTATTTTAAAGGCTATGTGATTTCAAAAGTATAGAGGTTCTAGTATTTTTAATTGTCAACTCACAGTTTGTTATCAATGTTTCTTTTCAACACCAGGGTAATTCAAACATCTAATTTATTTGCATCTAATGAATTACTAAATGAAGTCATACACTTTTAGTGGAATGGTCAAGCAGCCTGCTTGCTCTGTAGATTTTTTTTCATGAAACACTTAATTGATCCAGATACCCTCATTTGTCTCCTTTCTGGAGAAGAGTCAGCTGTTAAGATCTCAGATCCCCTGTTTTCCCACAGATGCCTATGGGCTTCTGAAGGAGGACAATGATAGTAAATGTGCTCCTTTTCCTGTCTCTGTCTCAATTAAATGTCCAAACTTTCATTTCCTTCATTCTCTCTCTTTTAAAAGGGTTGTGGATGTGATTGGAGTTTGAGTAATGAGCTGTAGGTGTGATTTCCAACTATTTCTGCTTAAACCTTAGAATCTATTCTGCAGATTTCCTGTCTCTTGCATGCTCCAAAGATATTTTCAACTGTGGTTAGCAATAGCTTTTTAATTTGTTTATATAATCACTGAACATTGAAAGAGAAAGTTACATTAAAAATACCATTCCGGATACACAATAAATTAGTTTATTAATAAAAGACAAACAGCACTTGCCCTCAAAGGCATGTTTTGTTTAGAGCTATATGACTATTTCACAAATGAGACCTTTCCTGAAATGGGTACTCAAAAATAACCCCATTTGGTTAAAAGAAAAGACCTAACAAAGTTGTAAGACCTTTTCAATTCCAATTTTGTGGTACACCTATGTGCTTCCTCTGCAGGGAGGATGAGGAAGAAGGTTGGTCCCTCTGAGTAATTCCCAGAGTTGGAGCCCCAGGGACACACCCCAGAAGGGAGGACTGGGCAATGTGCCCAGACACAGTGGTGGTGACAGAGCCTCTCATGGCATATGAATGTATATCAGTGGGCAAGAATAGAGTGGATTGACTACAGCATTTTCTTTCTGTCTTGGAGTTTAACTCTTCCCAGTTATTCTTGTTTAAGTTTGATGCCTAGTGTATATAAATCACTGAATTGCAACATTAGAATTAAATAAAAAAAATGTTGAAGAGTAAACAGTGATTGAATTTCAGTGATTTTCAACATTTTGGAGATGTGCTGTGTTTGGCTCTGGTAGAGTTAGCTTTCTTCCCATTGACTGGTATGGGTAGGGCCATGTTTTGGACTTGTGCTGAACACAGTGATGGAAATGTAGAGATGTTTTTGTGATTGCTGAGCAGTGTTTTTACAAAGTTTTCCCCTTACTGCCATGCTGTTGAGGAGACTGGGAATGCATGGAAGGCTGGGAGGAGACGCATCTGGGACAGGTGACCCAAAGTGACCAAAGGGATATTTCAGACCATATGGCACCATTCTCAGTGTATAAAAAGAAAGAAGGGGCACATTGGGAATAATGATGTTTGTCTTCCCAATTAACCATTATGTGTGATGGGGCTCTGCTGTCCTAGAGGTGGCTAAACACCTGCCTGCCCATGGGAAGTAGTGAATTAATGCCTTATTTTGTTTTGCTTGTGTGTGTATCTTTTTCTTTCTTATTTTAACTGTCTTAATCTCACCCCATGTGTTTTCTGTCTTTTACTTTTCCAGTTCTCTCCCCAGTCCCATTGGTGGGGGTCCGAGGAAGTTGCTGCCTGGGGCTTGACTGCAAGCTGGGGTTAAACCACAACAGCATAATACAAAAAATAAAAACAGGTCCAGGGTACTTACTGGAAGCTGCCGGGTTATCTTCATGATCAGGTTGCTAAAGAGAGAGAATGTGACTTTGAGGCCAGTTCCTGTCAACGTGCAAAATTCATCTATTTATTACAAAATAAAAATTCAGAGCAAAACATAATTTAAAAACAAATATGATATATGATGGTATTAAAAATGAAAAGAGGAATAGAGCATGTCTCCCGATATATATCTATACATATATACATAGAGTTTATGTCTATAGTCTTTCCAGTGAAGAATCTGCCAGTCCATGCCACCCTATTAATTATAAATAGATCTTTACCAAAGGATGTATGTTGTGTCTAGATTTAAAAGCATATGAGGTTCAGATATTTATGGGTGGAAGTTTTCACAGTCTGCATGAGCAAGACAAAGCACTTTCAAACTGGGACTTGACACTTGCGATATGCATGCATGTCTCAGTTACACAGTAGTCAGAGGGGTAGGCATGCAGAGAAAGAATATTTTATAAGTCCATATCAGTAAACTTCAAAAGCAGGCCCAATGATGGAAGGGAAAGCTGCTCATAAGGTACAGTGAGCAAGAGCACACCTCTAAAAGCTTGGCAAGCAAAAGCCAGAATGTGATAGATGCTGTAATTCAGAACCAGAGGCCAATGCAGCAGAGATACAGCTGGAGTGATGTACTGCCTGTTTGTGCTGCCAAGGTCTCTCCGTAAATAAGATGAAGTTTGAAGATCACATTTCTAGGAGATAGTTCAGCAATCAGTACTGGATCCTAGACTAGATTAAACTGCCAAATAAGTAAGTGATCTCTATGAGTATTTTAATTTGAATTTGTTCTGTGCAGGACTCTAATGTGATTTGATTTAATTTATATTTTTATTTTACATTTTTACAGGACACACAAGCTCGTTTTTGCTCCTTGAAATACTTAGGGTAAAATAATTTTTTTTATTAATATTCCCCAAGGGAAGTTACAAGTTGATTTAAAGGCATATTATTAAGAAGAACACAGTCCAGAAGAAAGGCTGTGTATGTGCAGCACAGGGAGTGAATCAGGTAAATGCCCCTCTATGTGACATTATCAATAGCACCAAGACACCAAACAGCAAGGTTTCCTAAAGTTTGTAACAAAAATGAGTATACTCCAGTTGGAAATTTATCTACAAATGTTAGAGGAAACATCAGAATATGTCAGATATTTTCAAAGGTGTAATCACTGCAGTCCAATGGAAATCCTGGCAGCAATCATCCCCAAGAGAATGGATTCAAATCATTCAGATGCAGGGAGACTGAAATTGCTTGCCTGTAAAAAGTTTTGTAGTACAAAAACTTCATTTTGTTTAGGTCAGGGCATTCTGTACACCACTGAATAGAATCAAAATGTCACTGATTTTAAGGACAATATCCTTGTTATGTGAAGAAAACAAAATGGATGAATAACATTGCATAAATTTTCATAACATCCCATTTCATGTTTCATTACTGGAAATATTTTGTTGATTCATTTAGTGGGTTTTCTGTGTTTTTTAGTTTTTGTTTGGTTTTTAACATTTTTATGCATCTTATCATTTGTCTTCAGGGCAAAAATCATTTCACCTAATTGTGTTTGGTGACATCATAGTACAAGTGGAACAAACTACCAAGTGATTCATCCTCTTCTGAGATTCATGGGATCAATCATGCTCTGGAGGTGTCTGTCTCTCTTCACTGAAAACAGAGGCAGCTGAGATAATTGACTTAGACTAGGTGCCTAATTTTTAAATGATTAATGTTAGATGAGGTGAATCTTATCTTAAGAGGGTATTTTTAAGGGCAGTTGGTGTGTGTACAAGTGTAATTAGTAATGCCATTATGAAAGTCCTCCATTTAATCAGAGAGATTCAAATGTGATGCTTCTCACTGATAATCAGCATTCAAAATCAAACACCTTTTTAGTATGCCAGAGTCACTGCAGGAAACTATGGACTGGGATCCAGTGGCTTTTCTTTCAACATCTTATTTACAGATGAAAAAAACTTTCATTCTGCTGTGCTTTAACTGCATCCATCAGTTGGTCTTCCATGCTGCAGTGTGACATCCATATTAATTTACAGTCCCAAAAATGCTACTTTGAGGAAAGTAAATTGCTGTGTTCTGCAGCTATGTTAGAAAGAGGTGTTTCAGTGAAATGGCTCGTTCATCCTCTGTTCACGCTAATGCACTGTAGTAGTTGCTGTAAGTAAGGTATAGCCCAAGGGCATTTTGAAGAAAATAGATAACTGAGTAACTCTGATTGAAAACAACCTAAAATTTGTAAGTGTGCCAAATTCTTCCAAATATTAGGCCAGGACCCAAAACAATTCCAGTTTGCCTGTGTTTCAAGATGTAAACTGTAGGTCAATTCAGAATCAAAATGCCTTTACTAAGATTTCTATCCATTTATTTTTACTGAGGGTAAATCAAGTACACACACACTTAAGAACTAAGGAGGCTTTCATTTTTCTTTTGATTCAATTTATTCAATTTATTCTATTACTGAATAGTGCCAAAGGTAATTTTGAAGCGATCAGGTTAAAATTTATGTGAGCTAAAACAAAGAGGTGGCTTAATTGAATAAGCACACTTAACTCATTAACCCTGTGCCACTGGGACTAATCAGTATGAACCCAGGGCTGCTAATAATCACAAAGGTAGCAAAGTTCTGCTTCTTGCTCTTGCACAGAAATGAAGAGGGATAGAAACAGGCAGAGGGAAAGCAGAGGTGGTCTGTGGGTACTCCTGGAGTAAGAAGCGAGGCGAGAGCACAACATAAAGCAATTAGTGCAAGGTTCTCCAACAGAAAATCCTGCATTTAAAATAAAGCTGTTCTTCCCTCCCATTCTGAACAGAAGTTATTAGTTAGAAAGTGGAGCAGACAGCTGCTGCTTTCATTGTCATGAGTTATGGGGATGTGAGAAAGGTTGGGTAGTTTAAAACAAGAATGAAGAAATACAGTAGATCAAAGACCAGTGACCCCATCTGACCTGTCTTAATATAAAGAGGCATTGGAAAAGGCTGGTGTGACAGGAGCCTCAATTTCACCATTGCTCAGGATGAAGGAAGGTAGGGGCTGAGGGGAGCTGTGGGTCATCTGTAACTGTTTGGAATTCTCAATGGAGTGTTTAGTGAGCTGGGAATAAGTCATAACTGCTCCTTTAAATGCCAGGGGGACCATATAAATTCTTAAATGTTGGAATAAAGAGAAGCCTTACAACAGCCTCTCTGTTAAAGATGGAGATTACATTTCTTAAGTTCTCCAAAGCTGAAAAAGGAGTTTCATCTCAGTGGTATGACATCTGTAGTTTGAGAGCACTGGGAGGAAAGGTATTATTTAAAGGATGCATTTGAATATCTGCTACACTCAGAGGAGTATTTGGTGTAAAATGTTTAGTACTTACAATAACATCATTATCTCCTTGCTGTTCCAGGCCATGAATGAGACCAGTGCTCATGAACAGATTTAGCCCAAGCTCAGTCTAGGCTAAGGTTAGCAATACCACTGGAAAAAGTAGATACTTGCCAAAACCACAATACTCCAGTCAGGTTGAATGTTTTACTTCCAATTCTTAGAGATCTTGGTAATTCATGATCTCAGGACCTCCATGTGTGTGCTGCACATAAGAGTAGGTCCTATGAATACTAGAAGAAGAAACTTCATTGTCACTGAATCCATTGAAATTCTGTATTTTGTGATGATTAGCCTTGATTATTAACTTTCTAATTGCATACTTTGGCCAAGAACATATTGCTTTTGGGGAAAAATACCCCAGTTTAAATATATAATTTGATTTGAAAATATTTTAGAAAAAGAATTTTAAGTTAAACATGTTCCAAATTATCTAAGAGAGAAATTGTAGCTTCCCTGACGTGTGCTTAGAAAAAAATAATAATTACAGAACTATTTTACATCAAGATTAACTGAATATTTTTGATTTTTAAACAAAGCACTTATAATAAATTCCTTTTTTTTCCCGGATTTTTTTTTTTTTAGAAAAAATAATTTTCAGTATTCATCTGGAATCAGGGTTGTAAAATCATCAGTGAAATCCAGAGCTGCATCAATTGTGAGTCACAAGAGATTGCCCAGTCCAAGATCATAGCTGATGCATAGTCAGCTGGGCCTATGCTATCCCTAATAGTGATGTAGTCTGAAGGAAGGAAGGAAGGAAGGAAGGAAGGAAGGAAGGAAGGAAGGAAGGAAGGAAGGAAGGAAGCTTGCAAACCATGAGCACATGACCTATTCCTGCACACCCTCTGATTGAAGCTGGCTGGGTTTGGGGGGTTTGTCCTAATGTTCAAGCCCCATTTCCCCTGCTGCAAAGGAAGCTGCCTACTTCTTTCCAATCTCTGGTCAAATTATCAGCAAGGATGCTGCTGCCACTGCTGCTGCTGAAGCCCAGGAAAAGGACAGGCTGGCAGCAAGTGTTTCCAGATGCTTTAGGTGGAATAAGCCCTATAAATCACAATGCCTTGTGATTGATTTAAACCAGAGAAAAAAGATAAGCTGAGTTAAGGAATAGAACAAATGTATTATGTTCCTCTTCTGCCTGTTCTTACCTAAACAAAATTGTTTCCTTCCAACATTCTTCATGGACAAAAATCTCTTCAGTCTGCCTGTGAATACCTGAAGCCTACATACTTCAGGGTACTCCCAAAGCTTGAGAAATGTAATCAAAGAATTACCTTTCTGACTTAAACAAGGTAGATACCCCAGAAAATTATCACAATGCAATGGCATCACATTACTAATTTTTGTTTAGATAACAATTACTAATATAATAAGAATATTCAGGAGCAAAAAAAAATTTCATACCCAGATTCAGTCTGATTCCTCAAAGCTTTTAACTTGCTGAACATGAGCTTGATTAAATGCAGCATTTTCTGCATTGAGCATGACTCTCCATGAGAGAATGGCACCTTTGGAATAGTGGGTGAGGAATAGCAAGGGCAAGACTGGTCAGGTCAGGAAAAAAAGATTGCTTGTTCCCATCTTTTCCTCAGAGACTGGTTGCAAAAGCCTCAAAAAACTGGAAGTCTGTTCTGTTCTCAGTGACTTATTAGTAAAGACAGTTAAATGGTAGTATTTTTAGATAATTCTTGAGATAATGCTGCACCAAGAAAGGCACATAGATTACAGTGCAGTGGGAAGTCATCAGGTTGCATTCCTTAAAATGGCTACATTTATATATATTTTGCCTGATTAGGAGCAGAACAGTGTGTCTTGGACATATCAGAACTCCATTTTCTGAAGAATAAATGACAAGGTAAAAATAAGCTTAAATTTAGGAGTAAAAAGTGCACCTGTTCATTTTATATAGAGAATGTATTTATAGTGCTTTTAATGGTCATTAGCAACTGAAAATATGGAATGTTATAATTCACTAAGAGATGCACATTACTCGTATATTCAGAGATTTTCAGATGTTGCATCTAAATGAATTTATGTGTGTCTGCAAAGTGAGTTCAAGTAGATACAGTTGCATTTTAAATTTTTAACAGAAAACATGACCTCATTTATTTATTTATTATTTTAATACTGAAAAATGCCAGGTATATCCTTCAATTAAACTATATTTTATTTTAAGGCTGTGGCCAGTGTCAGTGAGTGTGCTTATAGGGTGGTTGACAGCTCCTGTAGAACATTTTCAGCGCAGATGCATTATTGCTTCATGAAGCATTCCCTCAAATATTATGAGTGACAACAAACCTGGAAATGGTGCAAGACAGGAATTTCCAATCTACAGAGACAGCTCACGTTTGAATTCTCCAACACCAGACCATTATGCAATCAACCAGCACTCCATCTGTACTGTAACCTCATGTCACAGAACTGCATTGTCTTTCTGAGAAGTGAGATACATAACATGCTTCCTAGGACCAAAATAAACTGCCTTGAAACTGCAGGATGTTTGTTTTGTACCTGGCATATGTTAAGACAGCAGCAAGTGGGTTAATAATTTTCATTAGTTTATATGCCTTTGGGCTATGCTGGACTTATTGAGCAGAATACCCAGAGGTCAAATCTGAGTTGGCTTCTTGATTTTCTTAATTTAATTCTAATATTAAAGTCGTAACAGGCTATACTAAGCTCTCAAGGGAACTGCAGACATACTGCTCCATAGTTGTTCTTAGTCTTGACTTAGTCTCTGGCATTTAATCTTTGCTAAGGAAAGTCTGGTTAGCGTTATATGCTTCTTCAGTACTTATTTTGCAACTCCCACCCTTCTGCTTTCCTTGCAGAAAAAGTTTTTAATGTTATATAGTCCACCTGGTTTGCTAGTCTGTTATGGTAATAGTGTTTTTCTCAAATGGGAGGACAGACTTGCAGCATTAAAGTGAGCCTTGAACTGGTGTGGTGTGGCAGTTGAGAGCCTTAAGGCAGCTTTAGGAGGATTTGTGCCACCTACCATTCCACATTACATAAGTGCCTTTAGGCTCTTCAGTAAGGCAACTGTCTCAGGGATTTAATTCGTTTACCTCAGATTCCCTTTGGAGCTGCAGGGAGAGCAAGGCACCCTAGGAGATGGTCAGCCTCAGGATGTTGCTACCTGTTCAACACATTCCTTCAACTGTGCTCCAAACAGGTGGAATCACAGCTTTCTTCCATGTTGTAGTGCAGACCTGAAAACCAGGCATGAGCTGGCAATACTGAGAAACCAACAGTGCTCTGCACCTTTGCAGTTCATGTGCACCTTTACATTTCCCTGTCTCCTTCAACCTCCATACGTACACAGTCCTACATGGCCTGACCTCATGGCAGATGTATTTGTCCTTGAGAAAGTACCAGAGCACAAAGGTCATCCACAGAACAAAAAGTGACAGTGGCTGAGGCTGGCAAGGGTCTTTAGACACCAGACAGACCAAAGTCCATCTCAGAGCAGCATCAACTAGAACGGGTTTCCCAAAACCATGTCCATGTGAGGGCTTGAATATCTCCAGCGATGGAGACCACACTACCCCTCTGGTTCCAGTGTTTGATCTCTCTAAAGGTAGAAAAGCTGCTTCTTACATTTAAATATCATTTCCTGTATCATAATTAGTGCCTGGGACTTTCTCCATATAATTGCAATTCAGTTTCCTAGAAAATGTTTCTACACACAATAATGCACATGAATTTAGCCCAATGTAATTTTTGGCCATAAGCCTACTTGCATACAGCTTTACAAACACCATTTTTTTCACTGGGACTGTTGATTCTGGGTCTGTTTGGTTGGCACCTCACAATCCCATTTAAACTACTGTTGTGGATAGACTGTGCAAAGTGTGCAGAGTAGAAGAGGGGCAGGTGATTACTGTATATTTGCTAAACTAAGCCACAGCTATTATATTTTTATAGCAGACCAATATTTTCAGGTTTGGAGCTTAGTCATCCCTTTAAAGATCAATCTGCTGGCAAGAAAATCCTTTACCTTATAGCTACAAACATGAGGCAGAGGAGAGACAAGCTTTGGTAAGGTAGTTTTCTTTGCTCCCTACAGTCGCACAGGATCTTCAGTTCTTTCTTCCTGTTGCTTTTATTTTTAATGCTGTTCTATTTTCAATGCTAATTGCAAACAGGATCATGGACTGACAGCAGATGAATTCTCCCAAATTCATTAAGGACTGTCTCATAAGAAAGGAAGCCATCTGATTCTGAGGGTGGTTTATCTGCGTTAGAGCACAGTGTGCTCGGGTTGCAGACAGAGAAGGTGGTTCCTGTGCCGGCCCTGAGCCAAGGGTGTGGTGCTGAGCTGGTGAAGGTTAAATGAGGAGAGAATGGTTCTCAGCCTAGAGGATAGGTGTGTGTGCCTGAGGTTTCTGAGAAGCTGTTTGGCATAACTTGGAGAAAGATTTTGAACCATTTCGGGTTGGCAGAGTTTTAATTCAGGAAAGGAAGGGAGACAACTGGTAAATGAGTTTGTGGGCGAACGGATGATATACTGGTGGTAAAAGGACAATGGTAGACAGATTGGAAGAAGATTGATTGACTAGGCCTTCTTAGGAAAAAAATTTGTAAGAGCTATGGCAGATTAATTACTGTTTTCTCACCCCCCTTTTAATTTTCAAGACACCATTTCTTCCCCTGCCATTTTCATATCCACTTCCTGCCTTTCTTCGGGAAAAGGAAAGACAGGAATAAAAAAAAAAGGAAGGGAATCATAAGATCTGTTTGAAAAATAAGCATGTGTGTGATTTAATAATCTACTTTCATGTCATATATGTACCATAGACAGGGAGAAATAGCACAGTCCATGGAATCAAATATGATTCACAGCCAACTTAGGGTCATGTCTCCTGGGGGTTCTATTACACTCACAGAACAATTAAGATGCTTTAGAGATTGCCTGGCTCTTTATTCTTCCAGTAAATTGCAGAAAGGTTCATATAAGGATGAAGGTGGTTGAATAGGCATTTTCAGTTTTCTAAGGTTGGGAGGTTTTTTGTTTTTATTTTCTTTTAGTGGAGGACTGAAACTGGGAAAAGCCATGAGTCTAAAATAAAATGACAGAAGAAAAGAGAAAAGGGGTTTATAAATACCATCGAGGTGGTGGATAACATCAGTGTATTTTAAATAGATAATGTGTGTTTAGAGATATGGCCTTTACAATTTCAAGGCAAGTTATATCTCTGAGCTTCGTTCTTTACATATTTTCCTTTCGATATTTTTTATTGGAAGGAATGTGTTTAATGCTTTGCAGCAAATATCTCGATTTTCCTTCACTTTTTTCTCCCTTTTGTGCCCAGAAACTCATATGTTGTGTTATTCTAAAAGAAATCTAACTTATTGTTTCCTTTGAAAACACTTATTCATGAGACTTTAAAAAACATAGGCAGCTCTGTATTTGCATTCTGTTATTTACTGTATTTTTCTACCATTGGCAGTTTGCATTCTTGTCCCTTATTTATCATTATTATTTGAGTTGGAAGAGTAGAAGAACAAGGTGAAAGAACAATATAAAATTGTTATAAAACAATTTTACATTGACTATACATATGAATTGAACCTTAACTGAGTTCTCTTTCAAGGTTTTCCTACTTGAGAAACGTTCAGGTTTTCATGTTAGATGTTGTATATGTTTTTTGTTTTATGCTATTGCTTACCCAAATTTTTAACATCACTGTAAAAATCCAGTACATACTTGTGTACACAGCTTCTTTATTATAAGAAGAGGTGAATTTTAAATAACTCTTGCGTTTGTGAAAGACCATGAACATGATTGTATATGGCCTTTTTATTCTGTGGTCTACGGTCCATACCCTGATTCAAATGAATTATTAGGTTCAGGCTAATTTTAAGTGCAGGACAATGCTCTAACAAATCAAAATAGAATGGCAGATGACTGCTCTGCTATAGAAAATATCTAAAATACCTTAGAATCCACATAGTCATCTTTATGGTGGCCTTCAACATATCAGAGAGACACAAGAGTGGAGAGTCTGGAGAAAAGTACAATGAGAAATAGTTTTCCTCATGAAGATAAAATTAAATAAGGAACAAGAACAGAAATATAAAAAGTGTTCTCAAATAATTTTGATGGAGAAAAACGTGCATGTTAATCATCAGCTTTTCTTCAACAATTCCAGATTTTTTTGGTAATTTTTATCTCTTAAATTCTATTTTTATAATATTAAAATTATTAAGATCCCAAAAGAGAAAATTATTCATTTTTCACACTTTTCCTTCAGATTTGTATTGACACCATATAGAGGACCCCTCTGATGTACTCTTAGGCCACCATGCAGGTAAAAACTACCATGCCGAAGAGCTGATGTAGTGCTTTTTCACGCCATCTTCTAAAATCTGGAGTATGACCTTCAAGTTTTCTCCATTTTACTGCTATGCTGTGCAGCACCAAACAGGTTCTTATGTTGTCCACATTACTGTACTATCTGAAAGTCCCAGAGCAGTCCATTAAGCAACATGACTGACACTGCCACATGTGGTTTGTTCTTCCACTCTCTCCCCTAGGGAAGAAATGGGGAGTGCTGTTTTGTTTTGGCATGTCATTTTCACACATCCATCACCATGCAGTTCTCCTCCTTTTATTAGCCAATGCAGTAGCTTTTGTCCTGGGAGGAACAAAACTTCCCATGAAACTGGTACAACTCCTGAGAGGATCCTGTAAAACTGAGCAGTTTCATTATTCCCTCACTTTCCAATCATGCTTGCCTCAGCAGCATCCCTCTGTCAGCAGGCAGTAATACTGAAATCATGCCAGAAATAGGCACATTCAAACCTGGCTGTAACATTCTGAAAGCCACCAGATGATCCATTTTTGCCTACAGGAGTTCAACATGGAAGTGACCATGCAAGTCACAAGTTGCTCTGTGCCTTGATTGTCAAAGAATTTCCTGAATAATGAAAAGAGCAGCCCTTTTACCCCCCTCAGCTGCAGTGGTGGCATCAGCATTATGGCATCTGCCTCATGTCAGACACTTCAGGGCTGCATCTCATTTGGGGTTAAAGCATTACTACCATTATTCATCCAGGTCACAGGAACCTGTTTGTGCCTTTTTCAGCACAGAGGCTGAAATGGCCTGTGAAGTAACCATTGACCCATTCTCTTCTAGGGGGAGAAGAGAGAGGACGAGGCCTCGCTGGGTTGTGTTTCTTCATGATATGCTAGATATTACCAGCGACTTCCTTTCCCTAGAAAAGAACATAATGAAATTCCTGACAGTATATCTAGGCTTTTTAATTTTCTTTAAGTTTTATGATGCAAACTAGGCAAGAAAGATGAAAATGTTCCCTCTCCATTAGAACACCGATACAAATGAGGCACTGATTTACTTAGCATCCCCCCAACATTAATGGCACTGCATGGATTAGGGGTGTTATGATAATTTATTGAGACTATACAGCCATTGTTTTACTTTCTCCACCATCATCCCGTTTGGATGTACTGGGCAAACAGAGTGAAGGCCATGGTCTTGTCTGTGTTTGCAAGTATGAAGTGTGACTGGAAGCAGAGGGGCAGTGGTAATGTGATCTCCTAAGGACACCAAGGAGGACAGCAAAAAGTGGAAACTAGAGTCCAGATCTTCTCTTGACCAGGTTAATGAACTGTGTCAGAAGGTTAGACCTAGACCTGGAGAGGAGGCAGGAAACAAGAACAGAAGGGTGAAAAACAAAACATCATGCACAGTATTTTCAAATTCAAATAAGAATATGTAACTCTGCATCCGCTTTCTTTCAAAGGTGACACAGGTAAATAGGACAGTTTGAACTAGACAAATTGTCCATATTGACACACTTAAACTGTACAAACCTGCTTTCACTTCATATTTAATAATTTCATAATCAGTGAAATTATGGATTGCTGAAAGGTTCTTAAAATTTCTTGCCTTTGATTTATCCAGGGCACAATTTCTAAGAAAACTGGACACAGAATGCTTAATTTTAATAGAAAAAAAAAATCATGCTAACTTTGTTCTGAGAAAGTGATTGTCAATGACAAATTTTCTGTATTTGAAGATGACAACGTTATGTAGAAATGAAGGAAAGAGAGGTGATTAGTACAGTAAATGTCTAGAGGCTATGCAGGGCAAATAGGAGAGGCAAATAGATCTATCTCTTCCCCAAAAAAATTAAGCTACCTTGATATTGGAGGGATGACAGCATTGTCAGAGATGTTTTGACCAAGTATCTGATCCGTCATGTGAGGAGCAAGGAATGCTGGAGTCAGGTTTGGCAGATTATGTATCAGGCTTCCTGTGCTTGTTGCTGCTTGCACCTGGGACTTTGCCAGGGAAGGTAGGAATGAAAACATCTTTGCTAGTTATGGGCATTTCATAAATGAAGGAACCTTGTTCTGGGCGTGGGTGGGAGAAGACTTGCAGTTAGTTATCCTTTGCGAAACAGAGTTCACATTAGGAAAAGTTCCTATTGATTTCAGCATTCTGTGGTTCATGGCTGAAAAGAATTCTTAGGAAGTTTATCTGGCAGTATTACTCGCTCCTGGATGGAAGTGGGATGGGATGTTATTTCTGCTTGTTAGTGGAAAACAGGCTAAATTTCAAATGCATATTTGCTGCAATGATTAGTTTGCACGCTCCTGCTCCTACGTTTTGGCAATGAGTTACAGGCATCAGTCAGTGGTGTCTGGATGGTAGCATAGGCGTGTGCTCAGCTTCAGTTTTATGGGATATCTGGAAGTGGCAGCTGAGGGATCTGTAAGAAATTTTTCTAGTGGAGGAAAGGCTGAGGAAGGCTGAACTGAGCTTGTCCTGACAGACTTTCCTGAACCCCACTAAATTTAATGACCGTAGATGTACTTGTGGTAAAGGGCAGTGCTCCCTTCTCTGAACCTCCAAGCCCTGTCCTTAGTGACTCTGCTCCCTCACTCTTCTAAACTCAGATTAAAAGAAGAGCATGAAGCAGGGCTAGGGGAGAAGAAAGGGCAGGAACCTAAAAAAAAAGTTTCCAATGCAATCTTATGGCCAAAAGGCCTAAGGTGATACTGTGATCTATAAACAAGGGACTATTGAGAGAGAAATCTTGGCCTCTCTGAAGTCAGAGACAAAATTCACAATGACTGCAAACAGCACTTGTAATTTTTTTTCTCTCAGCCTTCAGTGAACTGATCCTATCTTCAGGATAGAGGAGAGGGGAGATCTGAAATCAGATATTCCTTGTTATGCTGAAATAAAGGCACACTAAATTAAACCTTCACAGTACTTCTGATTGGAAAAAAGAAAAGGAAAAAATACAACAACAAAACACTGCATGGATCCAAAATGATATGCTTATTACAGGAAAGTCCCTGATTTATTTTTTCCTTGATTTTTAGTGCAGTAAGGATAAGAAGATTTTTTGTGGAAGGATGGGACAGGGGGGTATTTACTTGCATCAAGAACTAAACTTCTGGTTTAGTCAAGTCAATTTAGCTTGCTTAAGAATTTCTTGCTATAAGACTAGTTAAGATAGTACTGAATGGAGTATTTTTATTTTGACTTTTGTGGGACTAAGTGTAGTTTTTGGGTTCATTAAAGCTGGTTTGAGGAAAAGTAGCTTTCCTAACCCTGGACTACTACTGCTCATAGCATGGAACACATGAAATGATGTGTTTAGAACTTTTACTGGAGGAGCAGTTGTAGTGTATATTGGAACATTTTACAGCTGCTGAAATAATCACTTTATTTATAACTGTAATAAATTTGCTTGCTAAAATGGGGTTGTTTAGAACTATTTTGCTGACAGAAATGAGGACAATATGAATATATGCTAGCAATTAAAAAACATGATTCTTTTAAATAACAAACCAGGAAAAAGTTAATATTTGAATTATTTTTCTTTGACAAGCAAGTGTATAGGATTATTTTTTGTCTGTAAGATGCAAGACATCTGCAAAGTCTGCCAGTAAACTGGATACCATTTTTCATATATTTTAATTGGATTCAGTGCTGTTGATTTAAAGTAGGATATTTTTTGTGTCTCATTAAAAGATGAAAGAGACTATGAAAGCTGCCTCTTTACCTGAAAATAAATACTTCCTGGACATGCCTTTTTAGGTAGAGCAGCAAAGGGAAATCAACATGATTGAAACGTGTTTTTCAGAGCCAAAAAAACCTTTCCAACAAATTTAGCACGGTATTGCAGTGCGTGAGCCCAATAATTAAAATGTTGGGGGCAGGTAAGAGTTACACTTGCAACTGCACAGTTTGTAAAGTGACATCTCCAGTGCCACTGGACCAAGCAGTGCCTGGCCATGGGCTCTCAGGCACGTTCTCTGTGCTGTGCTCCCTTCTGAGTGCTGCCATCACAGGCTCTGGCAGATGAAATGCTTCAGGATTGGGATGTAAGGAGGGAGGGCTAGACTAAAAGGAAGATGTGCCAAACATGTCCTTCAGCCATTTCTGTAAGTAAAGAAGTCCAAGAAAGGCTGATTGGTGGCTGAGCCAAAGGAGAGCTCCTCTGAACCAGATTTACAGTGATACAAAGACACATTTTTCACTTTTTTTATCACGTCTTTCATTTTCAGTGCCAGAAAGAGGGAACAGAGAAGCACTGAGTTGTGCTTGGGCACTGGAAGGTAACACTTCACTTGCAGACTTCTGACCACGTCTTAGAGCCAGACATGCACTCTGCCAATTCTCATGGTGTCATAGGTACACCCAGCTCTGAAACTAAAGCTTTAGGTTTTACATGTCATGCTTAATCAAATTATCTCTGCAGGGAAAGGTGCTGAGAGGCACCAATGTGCTGCATTATCCAGTTTCAGTTTTGGGGAATATCTTGTGCCCAGACAGTTCAAAACCTCAGCAGAGTAACCTCTCTCCCATCTGCCCACCAAAGAACCAAGGCCAGGTCCATACAGCCTCATTTCACTCTGGGTATGTCAGTATGGGAGGTTGGTGATGGGGACAAACACAAGCCATCAATCCTGCTTCTCTCCCCCTCAGGGCTGCCCCAAGGCTCAGTGGAATTGATGGAAATACTCACACCAGTGTGCACAAGCTCTGGTTTAGGTCTTTCTATATCCAGAGAGGCACACTCATTCTGGAAAGGTCAAAATCACACCCATCTACCCCATCTTTTTTAACAGCTTGCTGCATGGATCTGATGCAGCAAAAGCTGTGCACAGAAACCTCTTTTAGCACTGATGACAGCAAAGTCTGTAAATTTAGCAAAGTTTCCAGCAGTGACATGGAAATAGAATAGATGATTTAAACGGGATTTTCCATTCTTGCTTCTCACTTGTCCATTTTTTTTTTTTTTTTTTCTGAAACCTCTGAATAAAATTGTTAATAGCCAGAGGCCTGGTAACTTGGCAGGTCTGGAAAAGGCTGGCGTGGGGAAGCTTGCATGGGCAGACTGCAGATTTGACATCCAGGTTTTGATCAGATCTGAACAAGAATTTTAATGAATCAGCACAGATATTTACCTCTGTTGGACAGTTATAGTAAACATGCTTGGGGCTGGTTAGTGTCAAGATAGGTACCTTCCAGAGGAAAATAAGGAAGAAAGAGAGTGAGAAGGAAGAAAAGAGGCACCACTCCTTCTTTTGAATGTCTGATAAACTAAAGCCCAGACTTCATTAAAGAATACATCTCTGTTAAAATGTCTTCTTCCAGATTAGATACATGTAACTGATATACAAGATCACTTGTATTAATTACATTGAAACTTGTTTATTTAATACTGATACAACTCACAGAAAGTATTAACAGTATGCTTTTGCTAGGAAAGAAATGTTTTATAATGTAGCTAATAATGAGAAACAGTATTATTGGTACTATTGTTAGCAGATGTTTTTTCTGTGTCTGTACCTGTGAAATGTTCTTGAGCTTTTGTCACGTGGAAGTTTGGTGAAAATCTGGGGTTAATGTTCTAGGCTGATTCTTTATTCATCTTTTTGTATTTTTTTTCTTTTCTAAGTTTCTTTTTCACGTCACATAAGTACTTCTTTTAGAATCTGCCCCTAAAGAAGGGTACCTCGTTACTAGCAGCAGTAAACTCTTAAGACAATCCATGACATTTATCTGTATTTATATTTTTTAAATTTTTATTCACTTATTTGGACACTGGTAGCCCAATGCAATGGAGAAGACTTATTTTGCTGATTGTTTTGCAAATATTAAGAAGATGCCTCAGACAATGATTTAACAACTCTGACATGTCTTACTTCACAGCCTTATAGTGTGAAGGTTTGCAGTGGCCCAGTCCATTTGTAGGAGGTGCTTCCTGTACATTCAGGTCTTTGGTGCAGAGCAGAGTCTATACTAAGGGAGAAATAAAACTTCTGGGGACACAAAGTCAGGGCACATTTACTGGTAGTGGTCACAAATCCTGTGGGCTGAAATGTCTACCAAGGACCTGCCCTGGGCACACAAGGAGACAGAAGTGCTGGGCCACTCTGTGCCTCTCAGTTTGTGGTGAGGTACACAAGAGAAAAATCAAGGGGAGTAAAACAGGGGTAATTTTAATTAACACAGGAGAAAAAGTGAGGAGGACACAACCAATTTTCCAGATATCCAGGATGAAGAGACCTGCTTGTGGTTTGCACATTCAGAGTTAACTGGCAGTGTGTGGCTAACACAGTTTGGAATAAAAGGGCAATGTAAAATATACATGATCTGTTGGTTTCTTTGCACAGAAATTTCTTTGATGTTTGCTATAGTGTCTATTTATAAAATCTGCGCTTCCAGGCGGGACAACATGTGATTCTTTTTTCCCCCTACAGCATTTCAAATACTTTGTTTCATTTTTAGATTTTCTTTAAAATTAAGAGAAATACAAGAAGAAAATCCTAGCCCTTCCAGGCCAGTTGCAAAGATCCTTTGTGCATGTTTTTACACTGCAGGTTGAAGACACAGCTACAGTTTTTATTTTGAATAAAATGTTAAGGCTCTACAACAAAAGAGACGAGAGACAATACTTTGAATGTCACAGTCCTTGCACATAAGAAGAGATCTTTTAACCCTATGCATTGGATTGTCCTATATTATGATGTCAATTGCCAATATAAAATGTATTTGATGTATGTCTTTATTACTGTTGCTCTCAATGGTGTCAGATAAAAAAAAAAGTGATGAGTGGCAGGGGAATTGTTCTGTGTAATCACTAACAAAAAATAAAGGAATTAAATTGGACAACCAAGCAAATATCATCCTTATTTTGAAGGAAGAAGTTTAACAGAAAATTCAGGAAGAAAGAAAGTTTGGGAAGAACTAAACTTGGAAAATATCTTTGCACAGAAATTAATAAGAAAAAATAAATGAAAGAGTTTTTAGTATATCAAGGTGTTTTTAGAAAGCAGTAACAACAGTGCAAATGACAAAAAACCCCCAAACAAATAATTTTAACAACATCATCACAAGACACACACTTAAGGATACTTAGATCTTGAACATATAGCTCTTGTGGGAAATTACACACTGGAGTTGCTGCCAATAATGCCCTCTTCTGGCGATGCTATTGCAGCTAAGGCGATGTGTCAGTCATCTCAGGACCCTGCATCTTCAGCGTGCAGGGTGAATTTGGCTGCAGACAGGGAGAGACTTTTATCTGAGTTAAATGTCACAACCCCTTTCTTTCCCCTGTTAGTTCCAAAGACTAGCTGTAGGTAAATTATTTTAATAAGGTAAGAGATACCACAGTACAGTTTTCTTTTCTTCCTTTTTTTTTCCCCTTACCCCAAATAATGCTCTCTATGTCATCTGTATATTTATGATAGCTCAAAGACATGGGTGTGTGGATCTAATTAAAAATGTGAAAGGGTTTAGCAGCCTGCTGCTTCCCTGTGAGTCTCTTGTTGCCAACTCTTGGCAGCTCTGCTGTCACTGAGCCAAATGTTTAGTCTTCAGCTGAACTACTGCCAGTGAGCTGCGCTGCATTCTGGGACCACAGAGCCTCGAGGTACCGTGTTAAACTATCTCACATAAGGATGTGCAGTGAGCTGGACTTCATATTCAATCACCCAAAAGAAAAGTGAAGGAGAAAGCCTACTTTTGCCTGGTGAGCCTTAACGGTGTATAAGACACAATGACCAATTCCTCCAGGATTTTGCATCAGGGAAAACAAATAGTTTCTTGAGGTGGATCAACCCATGCATTTGTTTTATCTGCCTATGCAGCAATGGCAGTAGTTATATTTAGCAAATTTAGTTTAAATCAATCTACTCTGGATTGGGAATTTTAAAAAGAAATAGCAAAACCCTGGCTTTCTGCAGTGTGTCTCTGGCCTTCATGTAAATTCCTCATGTGAAACAAATATATTCCAACTCAACTCCAGGTATACTTAGCAAGTATGGGGCAGTTTGGTATAGAAAAAAAACCTGGCATATGTGCATTCCAGTCAGCAGCAGGAAAGCTATGTTGATAGAAACGTGCTTAGCACAGTTGTATTGCTTAATAAATTCAGGTATAATGTGGAGATAGATGGGGTTAGAGGCTAAGCTGGCCTGTAGGCTTTGATCAGTGCTCCAATGCACTTAGGGCTTAAAGTGGACTGGAAGAATTGCCAGGTCTCATGAGTCAATGATGGATTTCCAGCAGATCAGAATTAAATTCTGCTTTTAGCTGTTCTCCCTGCACTCTTTTCTGCAAGGGAAATTACTTCTGCCAACAGCAAAGCAGTGTGTGTGTCTTCATGATATTTCTTTCTCTTTTCTATTTATCCACTGTCCCATTTCTATCTTTTGTTATCATGCTTTTCTCACTTTCACAACATTTTTATTCCCTTCCCTTCCCTTCCCTTCCCTTCCCTTCCCTTCCCTTCCCTTCCCTTCCCTTCCCTTCCCTTCCCTTCCCTTCCCTTCCCTTCCCTTCCCTTCCCTTCCCTTCCCTTCCCTTCCCTTCCCTTCCCTTCCCTTCCCTTCCCTTCCCTTCCCTTCCCTTCCCTTCCCTTCCCTTCCCTTCCCTTCCCTTCCCTTCCCTTCCCTTCCCTTCCCTTCCCTTCCCTTCCCTTCCCTTCCCTTCCCTTCCCTTCCCTTCCCTTCCCTTCCCTTCCCTTCCCTTCCCTTCCCTTCCCTTCCCTTCCCTTCCCTTCCCTTCCCTTTTCACTCCTCTCCTAAGATTTTTTGTTCATCTGCCTGGACTTCACATCACCCTTTTTTTTCTCTAAACATTTACTACCCTTCTCTACATCTTCCCTTCATTATTGTAATGTTCTACCTGAGAGAATGAATGAGCCACCACTGATGTTAGTTCCAGGACTTAGCAGACACTTTATTCCTGAAAATATTTTCTTTGCAAGTTTTTGAAACCAGCACAATGGCAAAACAACAACAAGGTGCTGCCGATTGCACTGTTCCTCCAACTCTTAATGCTTGGTATTTAAGAATAAAACTACAGTAAAAAAATGTTGGCTTAATATCAAAAACTTGTCTGCGTTCATTCATAATGCTAAGTATAGATTAGACACACAGCACTAAAGGGGCAGAGAGAGAAGGAAAAAAATAAACATTTACACTAATGATCACGCATTTGTTTGCAAAAAGGCATTTAAAGATATAGAAGTGGGCACAAGTGTGCAACACACCTGAACTCCACCTCTTTGATCTCTTCTCTCGGGTCCTTTTTGCTGCAGTGGGCCAGCTCTGGGAAGGAGGTAGGACTCAGAAGCCGCTTGGCATCCAGCCCAGGCTTTGTGGGCCACTGGAGAGATGGATAGCTAGGTGCAGAAGTGCCCTGAGGCAGGTGTTAAAATGTTGTTCTTAGTTCCTTGGTGGTAATCATTGCAAAACAATCCTGTCTGCTCTATTCGTATCAACAAGCTGCTTTCCATGGCTCGTTGCTAAGAGACAGGACTGTTGCTTACAAGTTGCTTAGTGCCTTAGACTTTCATAATTTATAATTTATTATCTTAGCATAAAAATTTGTTGGGTTTTTTTGTTTTATTTTTCCACCAACCCAGTAATTGTTACATAAAACAAAGGTCATGTATCTACCAGAGTAGCAGTTGCTCTTATAATATACTTTCCTTTGTATGGGTTTGGTTCTGTGAAAGGAAAATGCTATTATAAACTGAAGATGAATATCATTTTTGTCCATTAACTTCTTGCATTATAAGACTGGTTAGGTCAATGGATTCCCTCAAGATTTCTTTACTATTGAAAACATGTTTCTGTCCATCCAAAAAGGAAATGAATTTAAATGATTTCAATTATCACAGAAAATATGTCGGCTGTTCTTGCTCTACACTTCAGCACCTAATAGTTCAACTCAACAATCTTACTTTCACAAAGTTAGTTGCAGAGATGTTTAACCAATTCTAGAAATTACTTTTGTGCATTTCTCTGGTTTTGTGAATATACAAACCTTACCTTGCTGAAGTGTTTTTTACTAAACACTGGTTATATCAACTCAGTGAGGAGTAATGCCAAAGAGGAAATGAGAATAATTTGCCAACTTGTTAAGTTGCAAAATAATTCTGTCATGGTTCACCAGTTTAAAGGAAAAAAAAAGAAAATAAAAGGAAAAAAAGAACTTATTAAAGAAATTATTATTATACTCCCTGGTGTAAATTAAGGATACTGACCTGGGGTTAGGTTTTACTTTACTGTTAAACAGGAAAGATGTTCATACAGCTGATGGTGTGGTATTAAACTGAAACATATCCAAGAGTTCCACAAGTACAAAACACTGTTACAGTTAATGCTTTAGACAAATGGAGGCAAAGGAACTTTTGCCCCATCACGTCAGTGAAATGTTTATGCCAGTTAGAACCAAGAACTTCATCAAAGAGAGCTGTAGAAATGGCTCTGGAAATGGCTTGGTGCAGATAGTGCTCCCACTGCAAAGCTTTTGAGGGAGTGCCTACCCAGCAAAATAAAGGTGTGTTTCCAGCATACCTGACCTTTTTTCATCCAGCAACAGTGAAGTTAGGCTTGCAAGCACAGGGCAATACAGCCAGGGCTAAGGCATGTATCACCACACCTCGCTGTCCCAGCTAACTAATGTAAACAAAATTATGTGAATGTGTTCTATGGTGACACCTACATTTTATGTTGGAGGAATATTCTTGAGTACTTCAGCAGTGTAATTCCTGTTTTGTTATGCAAGAAAAGTGTATTTTAGTCAGTCTAAATGCATTCTGGAGCTGGGCCTCTAACCAGTGAAGGTTATTCATGGAGTAGCTATGATCACTCAAAAGCCCATCCAATCTACAACCAGAAATTTTCCATGACTTCTAGTAGTCCATAAGAAATTTAGTTCCTCTCAATAGTGTGATGAAAGATACTGCCTTCACTTCAGGAAGAAAATGCAGACACAGCTTAAATAAATGGGATGCTGAAAACTTGTGTTCCTGAAATCCTCTGAAATCCTGTTTATTAATTCTAATGTATCTCCCCCTCATATAGTTACTTATGTAAAATGGGATCCAAAACAACATAAAAGAAGTCATAGCGAGTTGGTATTCTGTTACTTGTAGAGTTTGAGTGACATGGTGTTAACTTGAGGAATCTGGGTGAGGAGAACATCCTCCTCTTATTTTCCTTGTTTATCTTTGGCAATAATACCTCACTTTCCACAAAAAAGGGGTAATTTATATGCATGCAAGTGTAATGGTTTGATCAATACCTCTTTTATATAAATTCATGTTACTTAATTATTACTGCTGCAACCATTCACTTAAACATCAGAAGAGATGAATAGGGAGTAGGAATATGATTTATGCATTGACCTTCCAAGAAGGGAACTCCTGTTGACTCTATATATACATCACAATTCTCCACAGAACCAGCCTGAGCATATTTAGTGAAAGAAAAAGGTGGACTCACATGCTAAGGAGCTGATATGTTACATGAAATTTTGACCAAAATTGTCCTTCAAAACCAATATGTATTTATCCTGCTTTATCGAAGGGGTTGGTGGAGGAGGATATAATCAAATGGCAGTAGCTGCTCACTGTTTCTTAGATAACATGAACTGGAAAATGCATCAACAGTAATATGTCTACAGACGGTGACTTGACCTTCTGAAAGAGTTCCTAAAATCTGTGAAGGAGGATTTTTGGATTTTAAACTCTTATGCTTGTTGGGAATAGAAACAGATTTATAGTTGGCTGCTATGTTAAGGTTCTTGGGAGAGCAATAGGCACCAAATGTTTGGAAGTCATTGTGCAAGCACAAAAGAAATAAGCTGCAGAATGTGTTGTTAAGTGGCAAATCTACAGTTTTAGTCCTTAGGTGAAGTTTGGTGAGAGAAAGAATCAGGGATTGGATCTTATGACCAATTCTTCTGTAATTCACATGTGGAAAATATCCAAATATTCTTGAGGGGCAGTCTTCAGTTGTTCCCTCAGGTATATCAAGTCCATAGTCTAATCTGGAGGTTCATGTGTGGGGCTCTGTCAGAAATCTGATGAATTATTATATCATAAAAAAATCAATGCATGTTCAACAGGCTAGATCCTGGGCTTCAGAAAGGAAGGGCTGATGAATCATTATCTAGGTACAGTAATAGGTTCACTTGTATTTTATTAGGACAGCAGTAACTGGTCAAATAAGTCATGTGAAATTGTTAGACAAAATAACCATAAAAAAGTGAAAATACCCTGAGCTCTCAGCAGGTCAGTTAGAAGCTATTAATGATTTTTAAATGGGGGATTGGGAGGTGGAGGGAAGGGGAGGAAGATTCTGTTGCATTTGTTTGGGGGTTTTCCCCCTCAATCTAAGTTAAATCTTTCTCTGTTTGGACAAAAAGCTCAGTAAAATCTGGGGAGGGGATATTGGTCTGAAGGGCTATAGCACAAACATGCTACTGTGTCAAGACAGCCCCCCTGGCAGATTACAACTTTTGGTGAACAGAGGAAATGTTTTTCTCATGGTTTTGGATGATCTGCTTTCACAAGCAGCTAGTATTTTTTATCTCAAATAAAAACTTGCGATTTCAAAAGAGTTTAAAATAGAAGCATTTGTTGGAAGGTTTGCTTTAATGCATTAACAAAACAAAACTGAAAAGACAAAGCTCATCAGAAATCAGTTTCTTAATTACCTGATTAATTTGTCTCAGGGGTTACTGGAGCTCTCCTGAGAAGATACAGGGTCCTGGGCCACCCAGCAGCAGCTCAACATCTTGAATGCTCAGGCCCCTCATCAGGGAAAAGCCTGAAGAATTAGAGGGAGGGCTCTTCGCTGCTCCCCTCTCAGGCAAAATGCCCACTGAATTCAATAGGATTTTTGCATGAGTAAGTCAAGCAGGATTTGGCTCTGGAAGGACATAACAAGATTGAGCAGACTTGGTTCCCAGTAATGGCATCCCATTGTGCTGTGGTATGGTGGAACACGCAGTGCTGGAGTGCATTCTGTCAGTGCCTCTGTCTTCCAGAGGATATTGTAATATCTCATTATTGTGAACTAGAAGAAAGGGATCTTGTAGAATTAGAACTGGAGATTATTGTAGGGTTTTCAGAAGTACAGAAAAAGAAAAGCCAAGAAATGTAGCATTATGAACACAGGATATTAATAGCTTACTTTTGCTCAGTGAAATGTCTTTAATTCCAAGTATATTGAGGCAGATGACATGTTTGTCAGTGATGCCTAGTGGCTCCATTCTAACTTATGGATACATTACCAAAAGTCTGTCTAAAAAGCCTAGCTTGTGAGTTGCTGATTGTCTCCTGAGAGTATCTAAATTATTTACTTCTCCCTGATCTTATTGGCTCTAAAAAGCTGGTGTCTCGTGTTGGATTTGTGAAGTGAGGCATCTGAAACAGGCCTTGAAAAGCATACTGAGAACCTGGCTTTGGCAGCAGGGTGAAGTCTGGTATTTTCCCTGGCTCAGGTCTGTGCATTCCTCTTGGTGGACACTGGACACTTGATCACAGCATGGCACAGTCACTGTGTTCTAGGGTGATCCAAGCTCAGGTCAGCCACAAATTCCACATCTTGCAATGTGCAACCTCCCAGCCATTTCTGGAAGAGCTGGGATAGGTGGCACGAACCACAGGTTTTGCATGTTATGTGAGCATGCCCTGCCCATCCATGGAGTGGACTGCCCTGTGCTTTGGGCACATGCCAGGGAGTAGCTCAGGCCGTGCTCAATCCTGTGTGACTCAAACTTTACACCCACTCAGAGGCTTTTGTCCACGTGATAGAAGGTGAATGAGAACATAGGCTGGAATTTGAGTGAATAAATATTTGCTCAGAATATGTTTTATGTGTGTCCAGTTTGCACCTACAAACACACCAGTGTCACTAGATGTACAAATTCCAGACCAAATCTTTCCCAAGTCCTGGGTATTATGGTGTTTGCTCTAGACTTTAAAGAGATACTTACTGAAGAATGTGTCTGATTTTGCTAGGTCACCTTTGTACAAATGGGAACAGGTACCAGATGAAGGGGTGTTTTTGGAAGGTATCAGGTGTGTCCATAACCTCACCTCAACTGTGGCCATCCTCACCTGGTGTTCCCATTATCTAAACAAAGTCCCAACAGCCACAAGAGTTGCACAAGCCCTCAGGAAGCTGGAACTTGCCTGTAAGAAATATCTCTGAATGCTGTAATCAGAGAAAAGATCTATGGGGTTTTTTATGTCACCCTGATACAAACAAAAATCAGTGGTTGTCCTGTCTGCGGTGTTTGTCCATTGATACAGTGCCTGCTGTTCTCTGCTTGAAAAGAATTCCATGTGTAGGTCCTTTGACATATAGAAAGAATATTTTTGGAAAAGTGCTCTAAAAGGTGATTTATACAGAGTTTATATGGGATGTGTGCATATGTGTGTACACATACACAAGTAAAATATTGGTAAGCTGAAACGTGGAAAGTATCAAGTACACAGCGAAAACCTCAAGGGTCAGCATGACTTAGTGATATTATCTAAAAAATGCAACTATTTCTGCATTTACAGAGTCTCTGAAGCTGTCAGTGGTACCTGGAAGGCATAGCATGTACTTTTATTTAATACAGACCTGCCTCTGATGTACATTATTAATTGATATTTATAAAGAAGTGCATTAGAGTTATCTGGGTATAGGCAGTACTATAAAGTTATAAATATATTTAGCTAGATTTTATAGTTCCTTAAGATCAGTCACCAGAGACAGACAATGATATATATTTGATATGAATAACATCTGTATTTGTGTCTAAATAGAGGAGGAAATGCATCTGTCTTTAGTAGATGTCTATTTTTAATGTTTCAGCCTGCAAGAAATGCACATTAATAGTGGCTTCTTCCCTGAGGAAGGTTTTGAACTGGCGTACTTGAGAAGAAACTTACAACAGAGCAGCCTAAAGTGCCACCCAGTCCCTTTTAATTAGCACATATAAGTCCCCCAACATCCAAGATATGATTGAGACTTTCTGCCATTTCATTTTAATATCAGTGTTATATGCTAACGTTTGTCAGACTAAGCTAAAAAAACACTTCTTTTTATGTTGTTTCCCACATGCAGAGCAGACCTCTTACATTTTTGTTGGCTGCTAACGTACTAAGCGTTTTTTGGCAGCATGCGGTTCTGGATTGAAGCCATGTATGCAAGTCTTCCACAGTAAGTATGGCCCAAAGGATTAGAGATCAATGGATTTAGTTATCTGGTGAAGTTCCCCTGCCTCTCTGGTGCTATTAAAAGGTTTTGCTATTGTAACGAGCACCAGAACTTTTCATTTTAAACTTGCCCAACTGAGGCTTCCACTTAGGCTGCAAAGTGTAAGAAAGTTACTGGACTTTTGCAGGCAGATTTACTGTCATGCCACTGAAATGAAAGTCCAAGAAAAACCCCTAAAAAATATTTCATACATTGGAAGAAAAATTGTTCATAAAAGAGGAAAAAAACAACACTGCAGTGTGCTTTCTCAGTGTAATCAAAAGATGCTGTCTTAGAGAAAATTGCCTTCTAATTAGCTCATAATCAAATCCTGAGAAATGGGGCAGAGACTTTTAGGAAAAGTCTGATGCCTGAAGCACTGCCAACCTGAGTAAAAGGAATCTTCAGTCCCAGGAGCTCAGGGGCATCCAAGCCACAGACCTGGCCCACAGCTGGGCTGCTGCTGGCTGTTGGCTGCAGACTAGTGGACACTGCTCATTGCTCCCCACTCTGACACTGACTCTGAAGCTTTTGTGTGCTGTCCAAAGCTACTGATTTGGGCCCCAGAACACCTACTTCCTCCCCCTTCCCTCCACCAGGAAATGTGAGCAGCTGCCACAGAGATTTTCTCTGCTGTGCATGTGTAGAGATTCCTCCTGTGTTTGGCGTCCCTGCACTAGAGACATCATCATAAAGCCCTTCAGGATTTGGCCTATGCTGTGGGAATATCCTGACTTTCAAGTTTGAGGGACTAAGTAGATTTTCATTTTCTTATTTTTAAACATGGGACTTCCCAAACAGAGAAAAATTCATAACCAGTGATATAGCATTGCTCTTTTTAATCTGAGCAGAATAAACCATTCCAGGGATTTGCCCTCCTAATGGACATAGTAGATAAAAAAACAGCTCAAGTTTGGGTCCACTCTGTGTGTGCAGGGAGTGGAAGGTGAGCAGGAACTGTACTACACTTTCCCACTATCTTTGCCCAGGCTTCAGTACAGATTCAGGCTCTGGTCCTGTAGTTACTAAACTTTATAGGGCTCTCTGAGCACCTTTATAATGACTACAAAAAGGGAAATTAGAGGAATAAAATTATGGAAGAACAAATTCAACCTTCCCACCTTTTTATTAGCGAGTTGCAAACGATGACACATACCACATTTTCATGAGTGGCTGGTAAAAGCTGATAAAAACCCAGAGAGAGTCAGCAGGACAGATTCCAGCTTTAGCCATAGGTTAACACAGCATTAATTTTCTGTGTTCAGAGCTGTATCTTATGTTGCACTGTGTATTTATGAAATTCTTTTCAGCTGAAGTGACCCACACACATCTGAACAGCTCCAAATCATACCAAGGTGGCCTTTCTACCACACAGTTAAAGCAAGAATCACCGACAGCAAAGACTCCACAGCTGTTAACTCAAAGTCTTACTTGGGTGACAGCCACGCTAGCTCATACACTGGCATCTTTGGCACCTCAAAGTAGAACATATACCTGCCAAATGAAGGACAGGACAACGTGTAGAGGAAGACGGCACTGTCCTGAAAAGATGATCTGATTTTGCTAAAAAGCTAGCTGCTGATTTCAGGATTTTGCTGTCCATGAAAAATGCCTTCAATTACTAACTGTCCTGAAAAGCTCTTCAAACTAGTAAGTGTGCCCAGAAACAGACTTTCAGGCTACCAGGCTCCCCAGGGAAGCCACATAGTTCTATATTGCAGGGAACAAAATCTAAATGTACTCTTCTTAAGGGCAGCCAGATAAAATAAGAGCTAATCCAAACACCAAACCAAATCCAAAACCTTTGAGAGAGTGGAGATAAATACTCTCTAAGTTATCCATGTAAAGTATCATCCAGGCATAAAAAGCTCATCTAACTTTGCTGCTGTTCTAAAGTCCTAAAAAATCCCTTCCTGAAAGTATCTACCATTCTGAGATGATACAGATACTTTGGAGCTTCCATTCACACAAACAGAATTTTTCGAGCCTTACCCAACATGAATATCTAAAACTTCCCCAGTTTTAGAGCCTCACCCTTCAATTTTTTAATGTGCTCCTAGTTCTACCTATTTATCAACAACCCCGAATTCCCACCCAAAATTTTCATATTCATTTCCATTTTCAGATCTTCTGAAGCTCTGAAAAAGTAACTCTCTTTCTCATAGCTGGAGTGCACTAAAAGTTTTCTTTGTTAGTGTCTGCTACTGAAGATGGTTTGAAGCTGGGAGGCAAATGGGGATCAGAACTTTCTCAACATTGTAGCTGATGTGTGTTTGAAGTTTACCCCAATGCAGTAGATGTAGGAGCCAGACAAATCCATCAGATCTGAATGCTGTCTGCTTTGGGGGAGCCGCTGTGCCCTGAAGTCTCTCTTCCCATCCATGACCCTTTCCCATTTGTAATTCCATTCCTAAGGCAGCACCCAGCCCATCACACTGCTCTCATTGTCAGCATCTGCAGGTGTCTCCAGGTGAAGCTTATTTTGATTTTTTGTGCGTGTTCTCTTCTACTTCATTCCTATTTTAAAAACAATAATACTTCTTATTTTATAACTTTCCAACAATCTTATTGACCTATTAGCTTTAGCCTTCCCTAATTGAGCTCACATATACCTATGTTTACATTTTTGTGGATTTCCTGTGTTTGCCCATTTCTTCTTGCTTTTTCTTTTGTTTTTAGTTTTTTGTTTTTAGTGGTCTCAGAGTCCTAAACCATGCAGACAGACTTAAGAGATGTGCAGCACTGACAGGGACTGCAGAGGAAAAGGAAACCCAGCCAATTTCAGCCTCTTGGCCACTTGCTTTAGAGCAAGAGTGGCTAGAGGAAGAAGTGTAGATTTAAGGCCATGATGTACGTGGTGGCTAAAAGTAAGGTTATTACATCATGTGTGCCATCATAAAACCTCCACCCATTTCCTCAGAAAAGTGGGAAAACATATTTTAACAAATAAAATATAGTGTTCTGTAGGAGCCAATGATTTAATAAAAAAAGAGTTGTCTGGTCCTTTACTAAATTACATTAACAAGTTTCACTTTTCTTTGTTTCTTTCTTACCAGTTGGGGAATTGTGTTTAATTTAAAATATTTCTCAACAGCTTACAGAGAAACCAAGTCTAGAAGCAAATGTCCAAAGTTGTTTTCTTCTATTAAATGACTCATACTGATATTGTTCTCAGTCTGTGTTTATATGTTAATGCAATCATACATATGTCCTTCCCCTGATTTCCTAGCATGTATTCTTTCACTACTCTTCTTGTAGCACTTCCCAAAGGTTTGCCTGTATCAGTCCACAGTGACTGATTTACACACCAGAAAGTCTCTGAAAGCATAAAGATGCATCATGCATAGTAGTGCCTCAGTTTAAAGCAGGGACCAGCACAAATTAATTCCCATGATATTTATGGGAACTTAAACATAGAAGGGCAGAGAATTAAAAACAGGGATGCTCCCCAGCAGTCAGGGAGACTGCCGGCTAAAATTCTCCCTTGGATGAAATCTCACCAGGAAAGTGTTTGGAGCCTAACCCCAGAGCTTACACGCCAAGCTCTTCAGTCTGGTGCTATTCTAGATGTACCAGTTCAATCTGTGGCAGTGCGTGACTCAGCCAGACCTCACACAGCTGAACTGAGCTTGGAAGCCTCAGCCCATGAATTCCTGGGTTAGACTTCACTTTCTCTGCCTGTTTTCTATTAGCTCTGTGGGTTTTCAGGCTTTTATGGCAATCCTCTGACTGAAAATTACTGCTGCCCAAGACAGCCTGACTGCCAACAAGGTTGCAAACACAGAAGATCTTTTTCAGTAATTCTTTGGGCCATGAAAAGTTGGTTATTTCCAAAATTTTCATTAAATGTACATTTCTGAAAGCTTAAACGTTAATTTCCATACGCTTTTCTCTCTCTTTTTCTCTCTCCCTCTCACTCTCCTTTTTAAGCTGACATCAAGAATTCAGGCACAGAAACAGAGAGAGAGAGGGAGAGGGAGGGAGTAAAATTATATTTTTCATGTAACTCTACTGAAGTCAAAGAACTCACACTAAGGAAAATCTGGGGCTGCTCTGTTTATTTTCTTACTCTTGGTTTGCTTAATTTCATGCCACTTAAAATTACATTTAATTGCAGCAGTTCTCTATTTCATTTTCAGTTGTGCTCTTTTCCCAGCATGTTCCCCAGGACATTGGAAGAAGAGAAAAGCTGAATCAGTTTGGAAAAACATAAATATTTCTGAACGTGTGGACAGTTCTCACTTCTCATGTGTGGGAGGAATATTTCACTGCCCTCCTACCCATCACTCAAATGTCCCGATCAAGTTATTGAAATAAATTATCTTAAAGTAGAAAGAATAATTATCTGAAAAGAATTCTTTTCCTGTCTCAAAAAGCACATCTACTACCATATAAGCTTTTTTACCTACATAGCTTACACACAGGCTGATTTCAATAAATAAACTGAATGATGCCTAAATCCTCTGAAGTACTCATTCTTCAGCACTCAATAGATCTGAAGTTGCTTTACTGGCAAATAAAAGTGTTCCCTCAAAACTCTCACTCTGGTCTAGTTGCATTTTTGAAACAACAGCTTGTACCAATGAGACATTTTTACTCTGGAAGACAAGGCCCTGACATGTGGCCAGCTCCACCTGGGCTGGGGGAAACACTGATCGAGGATTTTGCTAAAAAGCCTCTTGCTGATGTTCCTTGGCACTCATCAGCACAACCTCTTGGACCACGTTCACTCTTACTTTCATTTCCAAATTCAGTAGGTACTCACACAGTGGAGCTTAATTCTCTTGAAATTCATGGCCAGTGAATTTCAAAGTCACATGTAGGCATTCACATGCATGAGTAGTCACAAAGGAGATTGCTCATGGACCAAAGAGTGAAACCATGCCATGTGACTTAGGGAAGCACTCATAACTCAGTTACACATCTTGAATGTTCTATATGGAATATTTGGAGACAGCTGTTCATGATTAACCCAGAAAGGTTTTAAAATATTTACATTCTTCCTTGTGGCACTCATTCAGCAAGGTACTCAGGCATATGTGTAACTAAGCAAATAAATAGCAGAGCATGGTAGGAAAGAACAGTGAGAGGAACAACTGAGATGCTTTATTCCTTCTGTCAATGGATATCCCCTCTCAATTGATAGATGGAAAGAAATTTGGGTATAAAAAAACCACACAGGTAAGGAGATGGAGAGGGCACTGGTCTGGAAGTGGACTGTTGTGACCTGTTCACATAACAGTGCTGGTCCTAAGAAATGTGGAAAAAAATCACACAAGAGAATAGAAAGCAAATGGGATAATTTTTGAAAGGAGTCCCAGTTTAATATATTGTTAATGTCAAAACCCTTTGTTGCAAGTAAGTTTTGCTTCTGGATTTTTCATGAGCAAGAAAAAAAATGATACATTCATTGGATGATTTATGTATTTCAAATTATTTGCTCAGCTCACAACAGAATGAATTGATACACTGCAGAAATCCATATTACATCTATTTCACCTTCTTTTAGCTTTGAGACTACACGGCAAAACAGCTTTGCTTAATGCTATATTCATGTGTCCTATGGGAGAATAACCAATTTTTTGTACTTTTTCTGCATCTATATATTCATTAAAGACCCACACAAACACACAGAAGCACTGAAATATGAAGAGAACCCCAAAAGCCAAGGAAGCTGAGTTGGAACATACTTCTGAATTTGTTTGCAAACCTGTGACAGTGAACAACTCTCAAAAAATAATACTGCTGGGTGAGACTGCAAAGTTTTGGGGGAAGTTCTTTGAACACATGTAAACATGATATGTGTAGGCAAATGTTTAACTTGCCTTTTTTACTTCTACAAATTATATTATGAAATCAGACATCTCTGACTTCTTAGGAATGTCAAATCAATGTATTCCTTCAAAACAGATAATTGCAGGGAACTGCTCTGCTTCTCTGCTTCTATAGTTTTGATTGTTCCACTTTCAGACTGATAATGATCAGACGCTTCAGTTGTTTTAGCAGTTCATTTACATAATACAGGTAGTTTGGGAAACATCACCTGCAGCCCCAAATGCAGTGTGTTAGACACTGCAGACCGAACAAAAAAGAAACAAACACATTGAGTTTATGCAACTGGAGGACAGAGACAAGTCTTGTGCTTTCATTCACTGCCCTTTGATCACAGGGACCTACATTTTAATCCATCCCAGGCAGAATCATGGAAAATGTATTTGATCTGATAGCTGTATCAGCACTACTTTAATACTCCTCTTTCTCAGATTCAGGATTGAAGCATCTAGATTTAAAATGTCCTTCTGCTGCCAAAAGAGATTGAATTTGACAGATGAGGATTTATGAATGCTGCTCACATGTGGCAGAGGTCACCTCATATGGTCACTCCTATATTGTTCCTACGAGAGAAGGCACTGTAGTGGTTTGGAAGCAGTAATAGGAAAGATATAGTGTGTGTCTTGTTACCACACACATAATTAGGATCTTAATGAGAAGATTTCTATTAACATTGTATTAAGGCTAGTGACCTAGAGTGATACAAAGTCAATGGACCCATTACATTTCGTGCCATACTGTACAAAGTCCCACTGAGAGACACAGAATATTGAAGGACCGTCCATACGATGCCCTCAGGGTCTATTCTCTCTTTGATGCATATGTATAACTCTCATTAATGTTAATAGAAGTTACTCCTGAATAGCTGGGGGAGAACAGACCCTCTGTTTAATATGAAAGTGTACTAGGAGGAGATTCCACAGGAGCTTTGGGATCCCAAACAATGTCAATGCAGTTATGACAAATCAATAGGTGAGCAGCAAGTGAAATCAGCTGCACATAGTCCATATTGTGTGACCAAAATACATTGGACAGAAAATGCTATCCTCTTCCAAACCTCCCCGAAGGAGATCTATGGTATATTTTACAATGGAGACCACCTAAGCCAAAACTGTCATATTCTTTGTTCATCCCTTCCTCTTATGTAACATGCTCAGTAAATTATACTCATTATATAGACAAGAAACCACCTCATCTAACTTTCATAGTCTAAAGATCAGTTTAATCTACTTTTCTAGACTCCTCTTATGATTCACAGGAACCATAAGCCACCTAAAGAAGATAATAAATTCAGATTGTGTTAAGACAAGATGATTCAGCCTCTAGGGGTACAAATTTCCCCCTGCTGGCTGCACAGGAAGTGTACACTCAACTGACTCATACAACATGAGATGCAACCACTTTGTGGTCCTAAAATACTAATGTAGCTGCATGAGGTCCTCAGCCTTGGTTTTCAAGGATCAGTCCAACTGCTCTATCCACCTTAGTGCTTTCCTTTCTTGACAGACAATGACTCTAGGTCCCTGGCAGCCTTCCTATATTTGCAAATGTAGAGTTTTCATGAAAAATAACCTCTGTGATGCTCAGTAGATTTTTTCTTTGAGAGCAGCATATTCTCTGTGCAACAGTAAAACATTGCTGCAGAGGCGCTGCCTGGCACATGTACAATTATAATCATTCTCTATATGGATACCATGACGCAATGGTTTGGATTATTTTAATTCAAGATTATAAAAGATCCCAACATCTACCTAAAGTCTCTTTCTGAAACCCCTGGGCAGACCCTCTATGACTGCCATAGACCTGGAAGAGCAGGGGAAGCTGGGGCAAGGCAAGTGGAACAGTGTGGGGTGGGCAGTCCCACCGCATGCCAGCAAGGAGAAAAGAGCAGATCCAGTGATGGTCACTGGTTCAACCCATGTCCAGTGACCATCCTTGAGTCCATGGAGGTGAGGCAGGTCCAAAGTCAAGCCAGAAAGCCAAGCCAGCGTGGCTCAAGAGGAGGCCAAAAGTGATGGCCTGAACTGAAAGGCAGCTCTCAATCAAGGAGGAACAGGCCTCTGCTACAGCTGCAGGTCAGACGCCTGTGTCACACTGAGGGTGCCTGGGACAAATCTTTGGGTCCCCTGACTTCAGGGTGAACGTGGCGCAAAATAGGAAAAATGGAGTGGGAACAATGGAGTGGCCAAAAAGGAAATTGCTTTTAATGAGAAATAAAAACAGGGATGATGCCCCAAACACAGTACATGGAGAAGCTCCCACAACCAGAAACAAGGGGAAGATAACAGTATACAGTCTTGGGGGTGGAACATTCTAGAAACAATACCATGTATGGAATACAGGTAACCAATAGGGGTGTAGAACTTGGACTAATTAACATAACTACTCCAAAGGCTCTTTGGAGGAGATGTCAGGCTTGCCTTCACTCAGATGAACGTTTCCCAGGGCTTGAAGGTAAGGCTTGGTTTGTCAGGGGCAAAGTCTGGCTGACCATGTATCCTAGTCAGGCTGACTCCCACAACCAGCACCATATCTATGTTGGTCTTGGGTCCAGAGAACCAAACTCCAGGCAGGAGTTTGAACTATTACTGCCAGGTGATGAACTCAGGTTCTTAGCAGCTTTCCTTCACAGTGGAAACTTGAAAATTAAATTTCTAAAATGCTTATGCTGTTACATTTTATTGCATACGTGCAATAAAAGCAATCAATTTGCTCTGAATTTTGAAAGAAAATATGGATGATATGTCCAACTGAGGGGCTAGAGGAGGGCCCTATCTAGGCATGCATCAACCGAGGCACTTTTAAGTTGTCATGAGAATGAGTCAAGGAGTCCTCGAGGCTTTATGCTACAGTTCTCTTCTTCAAACAGCAATGCTGGCAATGAACCACTGTGTGTTGTGTCATTAGACCACCTTGGAGCTAGGACAGGCACAAGCAGATCTGAATTAGTGAAGGATGACAGAATGGGAAGCTACTCTACTGTCAGGTCTTCTCTATACCTCACCACCATATCTGGCCATCACTTCATTTAGGTATCTTCTCATCCCTTGGGCAATGCCTTATCTGTGATTACTCTATGACCACATTATCTTTTATCAGGCCCCACTCTGACTCACCCTGCCCTGTTCTGTACCTAGGAGCACGTTCCCAGGAAGTGGGGACTAGTCATCAGTTTCAGCACACCGAAGTTCAAAGGCACAAAGGCATTGTTCACACCCGGGGTGAAATGCTCATAGTGCCTGGTTTAGACCTGTGCAGGAGAGCAACCACAAAGGCTGCTACCATTGTCAGCCTGAACTACACATTAAAACAGTCCCTACAATCTCTAACATGGCTGTAAGGACTATATTATCTATGGTTTGGAATTTTTCAGTGTTTCAGGTAATCACAGTCCTAATGCTTGTGCTGAAAAATATACAGCATACAATATAATACAAGACTGAAATATTTTTGAACAAAACCAAACAGTAAATAAAATGACTATGTATATAGAGGTATCTGCATACAGACATGCCTAAATTTGGCAGTGTGTGTTTGCAGATATGACTTTTTCTCCCTTTGTATGACTATACATTGAGACACATGCAGCCAGTGTGTGTACATACTACATTTAGTTAAAAAATAAAGACTTCTATTCATATCTGCCTTTATAAATGCATAAATGTACAGACAGTTTCTTGGCCACAGCTACTGCATGCTTGACAGATATGGTCACCTCATACCAGACCTCACCTAGACCTGGGGCAAAGACAAATCCAGTTTGATTGATTGGGATATTGTGTATTCATTCATTAGTCCAGGCTTTGGCAGACAAGACCTGGCAGGTATCTTCTTGTAAGCAGACGGCTTTCCTGGTGTGGTCTTGGCTTTTCTGGCAGCTTAGCTGTGAAATTTTATACACTTCTGTGGCAGGGACTAAGGCTATCAGGACTCCAAGATTTCTCATATATTAGACAGCATATGCAGATCAAACCCCATGCTGTATTTCCTGTCCCTAGGAAAATGAAGTCTGAATTGGTGCTTTTGGGCTCTTCTATGTAGGGTGGATCTGGGCCCATTTTTCAAAGTTTCTTTTTACAAAGAAAACACCTAGAGTTTGCAGTAGTTTCATATATTAAAGTTTCACATATGAAAATTGGAAGTATCTCTTCCAATTGATTTCAACACAGTCCCCCAAGCCTGGGCTGGATTTTAATATGCCCTCAAGAGAGAGAATTAAAATGAAAATTATAACCAAAATTAAGGATCAGAAACCAAATGAAAACTTTCGATGATAGTGCCTGATTTATAACTCAACTGCATGTCAGAAGTAAATATCTCTGGGTTTTAGAGATACCTCATCATTAAGGTTAGTGTTAAAATCTGAAGGCTGAAACACTTTGGTAACTGAAGCAGCCAGCACAGGAAAACAGCTCATACTGGCCACTTAAATTCTTTTTTTCATTCGTTAATTTCACTAGGTCATAAATCCACCACTTGGTAAACTAGCCAAGAAAAATGTAAATTGGATCCCATACAGAGGACAGAATTTGTTCAAAGTGAGGAAAGTTCATCAGTTAAAAAGTACCAATGAGACCAAACTAAAATAAATGTTCTCAAGCTTTACTTTCAGAAAATCTATTTTATGGTATTTAGATGGTAAAAAATGCATTCAAATCCACTAGAAGTCTCTTTATGTACCACAAGAATGGAATAAAATGCCTTATTATAAATAAAAATCAGGACTAGAATTTTGAGGTGTTTTTTTATATTTGTAGATTCTTGGTCTATGAAGGGCAAAACAAGAATTTAATAAATTTGGTCTTTCCTTTTAAAGAAAGAGTTAATACAAATGATGCACTTACACTTTTAAAATGTCCAGATATATTAGGCTTTGAAAGGAAAGCAAAGCATGTAAATATTGCTGGTCTGCTTCTTTTTTTTTTTTTTTTTTTTCATAATTCAGTCAACATGTAGTCTTTGCTTTTAATTGAATAAAGCTGACAGCATTATAGTCTCTGCACTCACATTCTTCCATTGCCAGATCAGAACTAAGCACAGTTTTAGACTCTGAACCTGGAACAGCTTAGATTAATGCTTGACTTGATGGGTATGATTTGTCTGTTCAGTGGGTTGTCTTCAATGCAACTTCTCATTCTTCAAGGAGTTAAGCAGGCCTGAAAGTAATTACAAGCACAAAGAATGAATACATTTATTGAGGTCAGTATGACATGGCAGAGGGAGATCAATATTCTTTTGAGGGGACACTGAGTAGTTGTATTATTATTAAATAATTAAAAAATACTAAATGATTCATGCTTTGTTTTGCTTTATTCATTCAATGTTTAACAGGTAGGATTTTCTGCCACTTGATTAAAGACAGCTACATTTCCTGTGAGAGCATAGCTAAAATTATTGTGTAGCATTATCAAATAAAAGTTTTGATAAAACAGACCTTTAGCAACTGCTCACTAAGCATACCTAATTTCTACTAGTGAGATATTTACTCAGTGTGTTTTCTCTAGTACCTTGAATGAATTATCTTCCAAGTATACTAGGAATAGATGTCCTGTAATTACTTACCTTTTGCATTAAGTAACTTTTGGAGTGTGATTGGTCATATCCTATTCTTTTTTTTTTTCCATTGGATGCCTAAATCTGTTATAGTTGAAAGATGAAACCTTCCCAGTAACTGTAATTGGCTCTGGATCACACTTCTAGAGGAAACTAAATGGAGTACAGTATAATTCACACAAAAATGTGCTCACTGAGAATTCTGCTCACTGCCAATGACAGCACCATCCAAGGCAGTAGGTATCATAGCAAAGCTCTGAAAATTCAGTAGTCTTACAAATGCAGTTTCATGAAAAAACCCAACCAAACATCTCAGAGAAGAAATCTCCAATGGTAGGGAAACATGGAAATCTTTAATTTAATATTATTGATAGTAGTAATATTAGTAGTACTAATAGTAATATATGTTTATGGAGCCAAAAAAGGGGTAAAAATTACCTCAGAGAGCAGCAAATTAAAAAAAAAATTACTGTGGTTCATTATTCATTTTTAACTACCTTAATTTAAGGGAATCCACTTTTATTTTGTAGTTGTGTTAAGTCTATGTGCAATTGACTACTCAGACATAAAATACATATTTTCAAAAATTGCTCGCACAGTTGTTATGTAGGTAATCAGATATTTGTGCATCAAAGGACAGACGAGGCCACAAATAAAATGTAGTTGTGTAGATTGGAATAGAGATAAGTGTAACATTCCCTGCTTATTAAATACATGTTTGATAGATAAATGCTGCATCCTCAAGTGAGATTTATGAAAAGCCCACAGAAAAAAAGCCCACATTTTTACAAACCAGAAGAAAGTACTGTAGTCTGCTTGTTTAATGTATAAGCTTTTCTGGTTTTTTTAGGATGACTAGCACAAAAACCTTGTTTTTTAGTGCTACACCAGAGTATGTGTAGCTAGCATGGAAAATTCTATGTAAATAATGCTATAACAAGGATGTGTTCCCACAGCAAAATTGGACTCCCTGCAATATGTTTGTATTTAACTTGGTTCACTCAGGGCAAATGTTTTTGAAAAAGCAGCTATTCCAGGGAATTGATGTTTGACAGGCAGGGCTGTCCCCAGAATTGGCTACCCCTTGGAGTACTGAAATGAGAGAGCTTTGGTTAGTGAATGTCATTGCATTGCCAGTTCATCACCTGTTATTATGTGAGCGACTTATCAAGGCAGGGCTGCATGGCCCCCATAGAGAAAAATAACATCCTGACAGGAGCAGAATGGTTTATTTTGTACCCAATCTAAATAAACAAATTTGAAGAGAACTCAGAGATCGGCTCTCCTTCCTACCACTAACTACACAATACATAAAGCCAGTGATGACAACTTTTCCCTCTTCATTGCTTTTCTAAAGAGCAGAGGCTGGTCTGAAAGATAGTGGGTCAAAGGGATAACACTTGACAAAACAAAGGGTATTTTTCACCTTGTGAGCACAGATGAGTACCAGTCAGACCAGTTTATGGGACATGACAACCTGCTGCTTTGGACTGACTGCCAATGCTGCCTTGTTCTGGAAGCAGAGTGGTCCCTGCTCAGCAAGCACAATGCTGTTTGCAATGGTGGCATGGGAGCTGTGCCCTTGCAAAGCCTTGGTGCATCCTGCCTGCCACAAACACCAAGGAGGTTCTGCTACTCCACCACTTCTCTTCCTTCCTCATCTCTCTTCAGTTCCCAGTTACCTGGACTATGAGTTAACACCATAATTGACCCCAGCTAATTGTTCCTCTAAACACTTCTCTCTTAAATGCATCAGTAGCCCCATTTTGCAAATGTTGAAAATTAAATAGATCAAATGGCTTCTCTGTGGCCACTGAAGAACTCTCTACTGGCTGGGCTCAGTCCCAAACAGACATACAGGACTGACTCCAGACATGCAGCACACTATTCTCTCAAACAGTTCTATACACATAAGTTGCAATGCAACTTTGTTCAGATGTCTGGTTTTTTGGTGTCTCTTTCTCAGCTAAAATTTCCTTTATAATTGATAGTGGGGAAGAAACTGTGCAAACTTCATGCAGGAACAAAATACTAGAGAGACCAGTGAAAAGAATTTCAGGGCTCCATTACTTGGGAAAGACAGTAGTAACTTCCGAGGTCAAAGGCTAATTCTGGGCTGAGAATGGAGGCACAAAGAGCTTTAGTTGCTTACCTCTAGGGAGGTTGTGGCATTGTTGGGAGCTGAGCCCAGAATTTCTGAATTCCAGTCAAGTTTCATGACCACAGGATGACTCCAAGACTAGCTGTAACCTACAACTGCCCTTGCCCAAGAATTCAGCCAGGCATCTTGCGATCAATGAGAAGTACTTTATTGCTTTTGATGAAGTAAGATAAATTTCTAAATAAGTGTCTGAGTAAGTAGGAACCACGTAGTTTTCCTTCAACAAGACATAACCTGACATATGACATATTACATTGCCTTCTCTTGCAGAGAACTTTATTTCCTCCCTTGGAGCTCTGTGAGTTTTTGAGGTTCCATCCAGTCTTGAAGGCATATGGCAAAACTGAGTCCCCCCAGTCCAAGATAGAGATGAATCTTCTTTAGGGAATCACTTTGGTTTTCTTCTGACAGCATTAGTATTCCAGGATTTATAATATGTCAAGATATTTTTAGGAAATAGCAGCACATGCCAAACATTTGCCAGAGTGTTTTATGACCTTATGGTGAGGCCTTCTTAAGAGGCAGAACATTAGCAAAAAATGGTGTAGGATTCCAATAGAGAAGTATATATAGATATAAAATTATAGATATAAAATTAGGTATTGTGCCAGAAGAAGCAAATCAACACATCCTTGATAAAACTGGAATTCCCGAGGGAAAAAAAACCAACCAAAAAACAAACAAACAGCAAAACAATATACACAATATGCACAAAGAAGCCTAATAAGTTTCCAGCAGCAGATTTTACAGGAGGGCTGTCCACTACAGATGATTTCTTAATCTTCAACTTTGCCTAATACAGTTCCTGGCTTCCCTACAAGGGACTAAGGTGATCAAATCCCACTGGAACCAACTATGTGAGCAGATTCCTGTCCTTGAACTCACAAATGTTCTCACCAGCTAAGTATAATGTTAAATTATTAAATATCATGCTAAATTAACAAGTAACAATTAACAGGGAAGAGAGGAGAGCAAGGGAAAAAGCAGAAAAATACGGACAGGTTTTTAACATAGTGCTTTAAAGTTGGCCATGTTGAATGGAGCTTGATCAAACTGCAAGCAAAAGACAACCCTGCCCACACTGGAGGGGTTGGAACTAGACAATCTTTAAGGTTCCTTCCAATCCAAGATATTCTATGATTTTTTCATTCTATGAATTTTCATTAAGAATACTTTTTCTTGGAAACCAAATCAAATTCTTCCGTGGTCAAGGTGCAGTACTTATACTACAGGCCTCTTTCATCCATCAGATTATTTTTCTTGTGAAACAGAATTAAAGGAGTTGTAAATTTAGTGAAATATCATGAGTAAAATCTTACAGAGTCAAATTACTTTTCCCTTAACTTTTAGGTGCACTAATGCTTCATGCATGAAGGATAGAATTTGTATAAGGCACCTCTTTGAATACACACAGTAAGGTCAAGCTTAGGAAAAAGAGGTTATAAGTACCAGTTCTATCAGTTAAGTGGTATGGAGCAGTACCAAACAAAATCCAGGGCATTAGAGCTTAGGGCTGTGACTGAAATCTGAATTAAATAATATGCTCTATTTTCAATAAATTTATTTCCCTGCTTCATATATAGTGGGGAAGATTGCATCAATACTGGTACTTCTGGTCTTCTTAAAATTAGCATGACAAGCTTCATGGAAAAGTTATGAAAGAAAAGGAAGAAAGAAAAGGAGAAGGGAGAAGAATGAAAGAAAATTAGTCTGTTCCCCAGTCTAGAAGCACTGCTTCAGCAAGAAACTTAAGCACTTGTTTAACTTTCACTGCATATGTGTTTCTATTAAATTCAATACACTCTGCTGAATAAGACAGCTCGTTTCCAAAACTTCAATTTGTGATGCACTGTAAGAAAGAAAAATATTGAAATTCAGGTTTGCCTGGCACACCAGGCTGTCATTAATCTCACATGGCAAAGCCACAGTGTCTTTAATTAATAGAATATCATATTACTAAAGCTAAGAATAAAAATTATAGCTTTTTTCCCTTAACTTTCATATGACACCTGACCACCGCTGCATGGAATATTTAACTGGAAATGAGTTCATATAATAGTCCCATATTCAAGAGATAAAACAAATATTTGTTCAGAAAAGTATGAAATATGCTTACCAAAACATATTTACAATATTTTTAATAACACTAAGTTTTCATGAATAATCAATTGACATTAAAGACGACAGGATAGATTCAGTACATACTCATTCTACAAAATAGTGTATTTGAGAAGCTAGGAGCATTGAATTTTCACCAGTGCTTTGCATAAGAAACTGTATTGTCATATATTCAAGGTTACTTAATGACAGTGCTCTGGTATTTCCTCTGTTTAGGGTAAGTTCTCTGTACATCCATATGGGGCTCATCAAAATCTAGCATGGAGTGACTGATCCACATTTTGGCTGAATTCAAGAGCAACTGAACTTTTTCTGTGATGCTGTAAAATAAAATGAGTAATGTTACAGTCAAAAGTAATTTACAGTCTGTAGATTTAGGCCTTGTTTATATACATAGTTGCTGCAGTTTAATTAAACTGGTGCCAACCTCCATTTGGACATCCTTCTGTTTTAGTTGGTTTAGTTTAAGCCTATTTTAAGTGACTTACAAATAACCCAAAATATGAAGGTCCACACCAAACTTTCTGTACTATCTTAAACAAATGAATTTAAAGTCAGATTTTTAATTGACATCAGTACAGCTCAACAAAGAGCCAAGTCTCAGATGCAGAAGGGATTATGTGAAGTGATGCAAAGGATGAAAGTCCACCTGATATCTATTAGTGGTAAGTACAATGCAATAATTTAGAAGCAAGTGCTAAAGGAATACAGATGGAAGGCATTAAGTGAAACTAACAATAATTACAAAGACAAATAACGAGAACAGAGAAACTGAAACGAGGTTGAACCAGACTCATGGCCTCATGTGTGCCTTCTGTGTGCTGGCCACTTTCAGCCAAATCCCCAGTAACTCTAGGGTGGGCATGTAAGATTTTCTTCTCGAGATTTAGATCACTGCCCTTCTGATTATAACAGAAAATATGGAAGATGGAGGAAACTCTGGTAGAGGCAACAGGCACTGGGATAAGATTTCATTACATTCCAGGTTTGTTATCTCTGTTTAGCACATCAACAGCACCTGCTGGTAAGAGACACAGCCTTTTCAGACAGCAAGCTTCAGTTTCTTGCTAACTCACAGTTCCCCTGGGGCAGAATGGAAGACATGTATTTATGGCAGGCAATAAAGAATATGCATAAAGTCTTTTTGGGTCAGCCAAATACATTTTATTGAATCAAATTCAATATCAAACTTCAGATTTCCCTGAAAAATCAGTAACTCCGGCCTCCCTAAGTATATTGGCACAAATTCTTCATCCTGACGGCAATAAGGTTGTCCCATGTACATCTGCACAAGAAGCTACTAAAGGATTCCTACAGGCAATTACTTCTTGTGAGCTCATTCTCTTCCCTCATCCCATCATCACTAACTGTGGAAGGAGGATGCCAGCACACCATGTCAGAATTTTCCAGAAATATAAGGACTGGTACATATTTTAATCCCATCTAATTCAATAGTGGTGGTTTGCACTCACTGCCAGGTGGCAAATGCTCAGATTTCCATTGATGTTAGGGGAAAGAGGTGCAGTCTCATAATGTCGGAGAGAAGGACTGCTGAGGCATGGATTGAGATGTAGTCTAGCAGGGCCTTTCAGAGGCTGATCAAATCAAGAGATTATCTTTTCAAACCCTTAGAAAAGAGAATCAAACCAGCTGGACTTTCCTGATAATTTATAGTATTACATTTATTCAATGGACATATAAATTTTGTTTTAAGTGGTAGCATAGGGTCCTCAGCATACATTGCTTCAAAAAGGCCATACAAAGCATGAAAGCATCACACAGTATCAGGAAGGCACGTACACATAACTTACAATTATCCACATTGATGTTAAAAACGAAACATTTACATAAATTAAAACATTCACTTTAGAATGATTCTCAGGTGTTTTCCTAGGAAGTAGCCTGTAAGCCTGGAACAAAATGTCCATATCATATAAACATTTCTAAAGACATCTAAATCATCTCACAGGTTATCACAGAATGGTAGCTGAAAGGGCACATTGGCTAGTTACATTTAAAAGCTGCTGGTTAGACAAGCATTTCTGTGATAAAGGTATCTAAGAAAAGTGGTTGATTAGCTTTACAAATTGAGAATCATGTTGAGATCTATATAGAGTCAGACCTTGATACTGTCTTCCTTGTCCTAATGTAATTTATGTATTTGATGGCCTTGCCCACTAGAGAATATGTACTTGAAGCATAGCCTACTAGAGTCAGGTGTAAAGGAAAAACAGCTCAGACTTCATAAGAATTTTATTTTCTTTCCTAAGCAACAAAGAAAAGGGGATCAAATCCTATCATTGTTTTGACCTTAACAATATATATGCCCATGTTCTCATGTATTGTTTGACTGCAATGAATAACAGACTACCCTGCTTTAAATAGATAAACAGGTAATGGTTAGGGCTGTCTCCTATGCAAAGTCATATGTTATACAAATACAGTCATAAAACAATATTGCCAGCTTTGTTTTAATCAAGACTAACATTAGGACATATACATTCCTTTGTCAAGACTGCTTCTATCTGCAAGCAGTTGAAGTTTTCACACTTGGAAGGAAAGGAGCAGAAAAGATATTGAGCTGTCTAAAGTTTTTTGCCTATATTATTCTTTTAGACATATTCAGTATGTGCAATTCACTGTGCTGCAAAACTAAAAGTTATCATTTGTTAAAACAGGACTGAACCAAAACCCAATTAGTATATGCCAATGAACAGAAGTCTGGAAAAATCTTAGTTCTAGATGCTTCTGCCCATTTTTTACAAATTGCTTATGTAATCTAAAACAGGATGTGGTTGTGAGTGTCCAGACTTGAGAGAGGTCATTTTATTGCATTGGCAAAGGAGATGATCTATTTTGTGTCTGGCTCAAGCTCTGTTGGGCACAAATCCACTTTTCAAACTAATATGTCAGCCTTTAGAGAGCAGAAGGCAGTGGGGCACATCTTCTTGGTCATGTGGATGCTTGCCTAAATCTTAATCAGGATTCTTTAGGATTATACTATTATTCCTCTTTGGCCACAACAGCTGTGGAACTGCTGATTCCTTCCAAATCTGGCAACTGAGAAGTGTGAGCCCAGAGGCAGTACTTCAGGAATGCAAGGTGAAATTTTTTTTACTTTTTTCTCTAGAGAGAAATATTGAAAGGTGGGAGGAAATGATTTTACCACAGAGGTTTTGCATTCATGGTTCTGGGTTTGTCCTGAAACAACCAGCAACATCCAGGAAAACTAGGTGGGCATGCTGTCAGTCATGCTGACTCACACTGGGCTGTTGTTTTCCACACTCCCTCCTGTCAGTCTCTTTTACTGCATCTTATATTTGGACTGCAAGCTTTGGGGGAAGAGGTGGGATTGGAGAATCTGATCCATGTGCACACATTGCTGAGGATAAGGACAGTGGGGTACAGTGTTAGGCCCACTGGGTGTCTAGTATAATGTTATCTCTGCTGACACCAAGGCTGACAACAGTGACACTATATGCAGGTAATTAACACACAGAACGCTCCACAGCCATGTGGCACTGAGTCATTTTCCTTCCTCTTGATTTGAATGAAAATGCTACAATAACCGGAGGAAACTCTAAGCCCGCAGGCTTAAAATGCACAAAAAAAAAAAAGTTTGTTTCCATACAAAAAAATTAAATTGCGAAACTCATTGTCATGTCAAGTAAAAATAGCTAAAAGTAAAAAGACAGTTAAGAATGGATTAGATAAATTTATGGATGATAAGACTATTGGTGTCTATTAAGCCCAGTGGTAGATGCAAGTCTGGGCTCACTAAATTCTTCAGATTATGTCAGTGAGAAACTGGGCAGGAATACCTTGGGAGTATCCCTTTGTATAAACCCAATCCTTTTTCACTTCCAATGTATCATCTACTCACCACTGTTACAGAATCGTAGCATGTGCTGAGTTGAAAGGGACCCATGAGAATCATTGAGACCAGCTCCTGACTCTGCACAGGACACCCCAAGAATCACACAGAGTGTTGTTCAGATGCTTCTTGGACTCACACAGGCTTGGTGCTGTGGTCACTTCCTTGGGCAGTATGTTCCAGTGCTCAGCCACTCTCTGGATGAAAAACCTTTTCCTCATGTGTAAACTAAATCTTCCCTATTCCACTTCATGTTATTTCCTCAAGTCATGTTACTGATCCTGAGAGTGAAGAGGTATAGAGAGAAGAGTGGTGCTAACAGACTAATGTTCAGACTTCAGCCTGAATCAATATGTGTTCTGATAAGGTTAACTGCACATACCCAAGATTTGGCTAGACCAAATGCCCAGAAAGGGTACTGTGGCTTTAAAACTGGATTATTTACCTATTTGGGTCATGGTCTTGGTAATTTTTTTCACACTCATGATTATTGTAACAAGTGTCACAGAATTACAGTATAACAGAACAGCTGAGGTTGGAAAGGACCTCTGGAGTCACCCCTCCTGCTGAAATAGGGCCAGCTGGAGCCAGTTGCCCAGAACTATGTCCAGACTTTCTCCTCTAGCTTTCCAATATCTCCAAGGATGGAAACTCCACAGGTTCTCTGTACAACTTGTGCCAGTGATTGGTGACTCTCACCGTGCAAAAACCCCATGTCCTGATGTTCAGACAGAAATTCCTGTCTTTCATTTTGCCCACTGTCTCTGGTCCTGTCACTGGAAACCACTGATAAGAGCCTGACTCCATCTTCTTTACACACTCTCTTCAGATATCTGTACACATTGATAAGATCCCCTCGAGCCCTCTCTTCTCCAGGCTGAGCAGTCCCAGCTCTCTCAGTGTTTCCTTAAGAGAAATGCTCCAGTCCCTTAACCATCTTATGTCACTTACTAGACTTTCTCCAATAACTCCAAGTCTCTCTTTCACTGGGGATATTTCTCTGCTACTGGGCAGCCCAGAACTGGACACAGTGCCCCAAGAGTGGCCTCACCAGTGCTGAGTAGAGGAGAAATATTTTCTTTGGAAATATTTTGTCTAATCCAGTCCAGGATACCTGTAGCCTTTTTTGGAGAAAGGTGACATTGTTGGTTCATGTGTAAAATTATGTAGACGGCATGTAGGAGAACACACATTGTCATAATCATGACTAGTGGGTTTTGGCTTTCCATGTATGGCCAACAATGTTTTGCAATAATAATGCAAACATGTATACATGGCATATACACTAAGCAGCCAACTCAGCTACAGGATGCGTTTACAATGGTCAAATATTGCCCAATGTCAGCATCATTTTTGAGGTAAAGTGAGCTGCTCTATGTATATGGAAGTTTACTCCTTGGTTTCTGTGAGGAGACTGCCAGCAATGCTGGCAATTAGTGCCAGTTGTGGTGGACTTTTGAAGTTGGCCAGTAAATTAATTGGTGGCTCACAGGAGCCACTTGGAAACCTGGGAACTCTGTGGTCTCATAACTGTCCCTTTGGTCCCCATTCTAGCCCTGCCATTTCACCGGGTTGTTTCATCAAGGAAAGCAATTATAAAAGCTGATAGCTGTTTTCTCTAAATTGTTGGCAGGGAGCCAGCATTATGCTGTGGAGGTGCGGTGCACTGCATCAAGTGGTTGCACTGAATGACGCTCTGTAATGATGTGATGTGGCTATGTGATTAAATACTGGCTTCCTGCCGAAACATTCTCCCCGGGAAACAATTGTCACTGCACTTAGCATCTCTCCCCATTTGAGTGCAATGTGCCCTGCTTTTACAAGAAGGAAAAGGCTTTTATTGCCAAGGGTGAAAAACCTGATGTCTTTGACTGGTGCCTTCTTTAGCTAAGCTCTTCCTGAGGCCAAGGACATAAAGGTTTGGTCTCAGGAAGGTTTTGTCTTTCAGCCAGACACTGTTAAAAAATACTGAGGAAAAGCTACAGGAGACAAAACTCAATTTACACTGTTGTCTATCAAGTCCTTCCATCCTCCATATACTTTCTACCAGGCTTAATCCAGGGCCTACTCCAAACACTTTCTGAGTAAAAGATAATTTTTTACAGTCTGATTCTATATCTGCTTCTAGGATTCAAAGGGACTGTTCAAAGAGCCTCTGATACCTTGCAAAATATATGGGCAAAGCTTGTTTCTCTGAGATGCGGTGCTCCCCTTTCCAGAGTGATAGCCAGACACTCTCAGGTCCTCCCAGTCCCCTTCCAGGCTGGTTTTTGAATTACAGGAGATCCCTGTATTTTTTGAGAAAGAAGTTTAGTGTCTAGCACACTTGATAAAGGACAACCTCATTCTAGGCAAAAATGAGACAATGGCAAAATAAAACCAGTGGTCCTCTACTTAAACTCCTTTGAAAATGCTGGCAGAAAAACAAATCTCCTTTGTGTTCATAAGAAACACACGAGCAAGGTAAATCCAAACCTCTGGCAATTTCCTAATTAATCCCTATTGACCTATTAGCTGTTAGGGAGAAAGTAGCTACTCTGGATTCCCAGGACTCAGTGGAAATACATCTCTTTGGCTCTGTAGGCAAAGCACTCAGGGTCCTTGGGAGAGCAAGGTGTGAATCAGAGAAGGAAAAGAGGGGGACACCTCTTTTATACAGCTAGCACCATCTAGTGACAGCTGCCAAAGGGACCTCCAGTAGGCAAGAACATGAGCACTCACGTGCCTATGAAACAAACAGAAATGCAAAAGATTGCAAAAAAGAAAACATTTAACCTGCCTGCACTGTCCTACCTTTCTCAAAACAAGCTCCATATACACAGCTTCATGTACATCTTCTGGAGACGTAAGGTTGTGATCATACAAACCTCTCCACAAACACACAGCTTCTGATATTAGCAGTCTGGTCAAACTTGCCCTGGACACTGGTCTCAGGTTGAGCAGTGCAGTCAGTCCTGGAGGCACTGGTAGGTGTGTGCAAATGTGCAACAAAAAGACAAGATCTGAAACAGAGACAGGAGAAAACCCCCAAGGCATGGACGCCACAGGCAGGCAAATCTTATATTCACACAGGTACAGAAATGTGAACAAGTCCCTGCTCCATCAGTGGGACACAACTGTGTTCTTACAGGGTACTGTACTTTCTTAGATCACTAAAAAAGTGTGATTATCTGAACACACATGATTCCTGATTCTCAGTGAAATATCTCTTTTATGGAGGGGGAATTGTGAAACATGATGGCACGTAAAATTCCACCAGGATTGAGTTGCTAATGGTTGCCTTTGAAAATTATGGGTAGAGTAGATGTTAATATTTTCCATGGCAATTCTTTTATTTTCTCCTTGCAGTATCCTCTTGAATACTCTTTACTAAACCTGCCTTGATATCAATTAAGAGGACATTTATGATGCAATGAAATAAGCAACACTTTCCTCAGAGTTCCTTCACAAATAAACCTAACTTCTCCTCTAGGTTACAATTCTTTTGCCACTTTGAGTTAAATTTGAAAAATGTCCTTATTGGAACATTATAGTTTCCTCCACATTTATGGCTAAATAAGTGAAATATATTATATTATTCTAATTTTCTTATTGATACTATCTGAAAGAAAACTTGCAGAAAGTAAACAGCAAATACTTACATTGCATAAATGAATTTTCATTTCGTCTTAACTCCACCTCCTTTCAGACAAAGTACTTGCTTATGACAAAATGAGCCTAGCCAGACAAAAAAGATTTCCCACATATTTAAAATGGATCATATTCTTAGATAGGCATAATATGCCCCATATGAGAATCTGACTTCTATGTTTGAGAATAAAATATTCACTATAAAGAAGTCATTACTTTCTTAATGAGATTTTTTTTCATGTAGGTTCTAATAAATTAATCTGTGATTTATTTAAATATTCTCTTTTTAGATTGTTGTACAGATTTTGTATGGAAAAAATGTGACAAATATATAACATCAGAATGGGAGAATACCTTGACACACCTCAGGGTATATATGTCCAGAACAGCCCAAGGAATTGTAATATTAGCTTTACAGCCCAAAGTAGGTCTGCTGACAAATTATGAAGCATGAGGGATTTAGCCCAGATATCCCCAATCACTCCTTGGAGAGAGGTGTTCATTCATTTCTAATGTGGACTTCTGTATACTTCATCTAAACTTTGATCACTATCTTTTCTTTTCTGTTGAATGTTCATCCAGAACAGGAACTTCAAGACATAAATGAACTAAAAATAAAAGTTTATTCAAAAATAGCACATTGTGGATTGCTGTATTTTTTTCTGTATCAAAAGGTCTTTGGAGAGAGGGACTACCTTCACTTTTTTCAACTTTACTGCATAATTCCAAATTAGTGGCCTTGCCAGATTAAGTACTATAACTCATCTTCCATTTTCATGTACTTTGTAAGTACATGCATGGATGATTATGAAGGCAAAAAAAAAAAAAAAAGAAAGGGGAAGTGAGCCTCCAGGTCTAACACTCTCTCATTTCATTGTTGTTGCTTGTCATGCAACTGCATCACTCCCTGCACTGTGCATGAACAGGACTGTTGTTCCCTTCATGGCAGAAAAATTGCCCCTTGGTGCCAAGCATTTAAACCAGGTGTCAAAGGAAAAAGAAAAGAAAATTATATCCTACTTGACACTGGACCAGAATAAATTCATTTGCTATTGATTTCCTTATTCAGAAGCTTGATCTTCCTTACTCATTTCTCATACACAAATGGGAACCAATATGCCTCTTCTGCATAAAAAAAAGAAATTACAGTATTAATCAAAATCAGATAAATGAGGCAAAAAGCTCAACCCTGCCCTTGTGCCTAACTAATTATTTTGAACAGCTCTGGTCTGTTCACCTCTGTGCTGAGTTGGTAATGTATCCCCTTTGGTCGATTCAAGATCTCTAGCAACACCTATGGGAGAGTCTTTAATTAATCCTCTGTTACTGTTGTAATTGCATTATCCTGGGGGAAAGCCTGACTAGCCAGGAATATTATTTTAAACGTATACTGTAAACAACATATGTCCTCAGGAGAGTTCAGTTAATACAACCATTTTGACCCTTTCACTGCTGGGTGCTTTACAGTTTATTTTCATAACCACTAAAAAGGACTTTTTCCTTTTCATGTGGGGCTATTTCGCCTTCATGTTTAAAAACTATACAGTGCAATTACATATCTACCCACCAAATAAAATAATTGCTTGCAGGCTGCTCAAAGTATTTCCTACTAAATGAAGGAGGCACGGACATTTTTTTCTGTTCCAGTTTACTGTCTCATTATGAAACACAGCCCTTTTTGAAAACAGATTTCTCTGACAGTGGCATAACCTCTGCCTCTGTTGTGCCTTCCATACATGCTGCAAAGCAGTATGATGTAGCCCAGCAGGATCACCTTGCTCTCCTCATTTCACTCACACATTTGATATAAAGGCAGGATTACACATCTTTTGGAGAAAGAGAGCAGGAGCCTGGAGTCCTGCTCCCAGACTCACAGTTCTTCCATTAATTTTATGAATTTTTATCAATTGTAATAGGTTAAAATATTTTGATTTCTAAAAATCTGAGGACTTTTTAAATATCCCAAACTTTGACCAAAATTGTAAGGTAATTAATTTGCAGTGGCATTCTCCAGGGTTAATTTCACAAGCTTTCTGTTGTCAAAAAAAACCCAAAAACATGCAACTTCCTTTGCTTTCTCAAGGAAGAGATGGGCAAAATATCACCTGCTATTTCACCAGAGCTCTGGAAATCTGTGCAGTGTCTGAGATCTCCCCCTGGAAAGTGTTAAGCAAGTACTTTTAGCAAGGCCATGAATAAGAAGCAAAATAGGACTTTAAGGCTGTTTTTTATTGGATGCCTTGACCATTTTTTACTTCCCTGATCTACAGATACCAGGTATGACAGGAGCAGTGTAATGAGATCAACATATTAAATTAAATGTAGAAGATTAAGGAAGGTCCATCTCGCACAATTTTTAACACTTTCACTCATTTTAGGCACAAATATTACCTCTAAAATATGAATGGATTTACCTTGCTTTTTGATTTCAAGTAAATACATGACAGCCACAGCTGGTTGCTGATTTGTGCCCATTTCTCCTCCTAAATATATTTCTTTCTTGTTTGTGAGACAACCACTCAATAAATAGCACCTATCTTGTGAACACTCTCAGTAAACACTCTTTTGCTCTTTGAAACCTCAGCCTGTCCCAGGACCTCAAGTTCTTAACAAGCATATTCAAATGGATGCTCAAGGAAAACTCTTCCCTTCTCTTGCTCTTTTTTTCTTTCTTTCTGAGTTATGTTGATAACCTTTCCTGAAACTTCTGAATAAATATTGTTTGCAGGACAGACATAATGAAATAAATCTCCTCAATGGGCCAGTTTCGGAAATTAGACATTGATTGGATTGCACTCAGAAAAGTATGAGGAAAATGTATACAACTACAGACAAAAAACCCCCAAAAGTGGCACAAACCCATTACCTAGAATGGGTGGATTAAAACGCTCCTAGGCTGAATAGGACTCAGCTGAGCTCTTCCTCATGATTCTCCCCACACAAATAGTATTTTTCCAAGAAAAACAACTTGTGTCATTCCAGAAAGACACTGTATATCAGGGGAGTAAAAAAGGTTTTGTAGTGAAATTGTGTTTTCCACAGTGTGAGAAAAAGATCATGACCACAGTTAAATCATATGGGATTAAGCCATAATGTATGAAAAACCTTTTTACAAACAGAAATATTTTCTCTGGATTTAAGAGAAAGTTCAACTGTAATTAATTTATAAAAGAAAAAAGCAAACAGTACATTTCTTAAACTAACAGTCCTGAGAAGATAGTACGTGTATCTCTCTTCTGGAAAATTTATTAAGCATTAGGAAACGGGGGAGAGAGAGAAAGAGAGAGACCAAATTGAATCTCTCTGTTCTTGCCAGTTTTTGCTGCTGTGGTGAATTATCACAAACTTCATAAATGTAAGTGAAATGGGACCCTTGAAGTCTCAGTCACTTTATTTCAACAGAATGTAACCATATTCCAATTTGCACTTGAATTAATGGGAGACTACATAGCTTTGAAAGTCTTAAAGTGCATGTCACACCTATTATAACACATTTTATTAATCAGTGACTTACATTGAGAAAGACCATCCAGCCCAGCATTCTGCAACTCTTTCAGGAGAATTAAAAAAAAAAAAAAAAAAAAAAAAGGGTAAAAACCCCAAAACAAACAGCCTTATTTGTTCTTTGCATACAGTAGCTCAACAATAGCACAAACTGCTCAGTTGAGCAGACACATTAGGAATGTGCTATGCTGAACATTTCAGCTTTGCTTAAATCAACTTCACTAATATGTTCATGTCGGATATTTTAAGAATATTGAATGTTAGTCTTTTGATATCAAGGGCTTCTTTTCTTCCACTCCTTCTTTCTACACATCATCCCTCATGTCCAAGCTCCATCAGAGCAAATGCATTCTATCTCCCTTTGATGTTGTCAAATATTTGGATTGGAGTTTGACAATGTTGATATAGTGCTGTTAGTCAATATTCATTCATAGGTGTAACATGAAATGTTCAAGAAGCCCCTGATACATGTTGGGAACACTAGTGATACACAGTGTGTTCCAGTGGAAAAAAAAAAAATAGATTTTCTGCATACAATTCACAGCAATCCAGACATCCTCACTTTGGGTGTCCTGCTGCTGTTATATTTTCACGAAGTAGAGAAACATAAACATTTTTCTCTTATTCTTTCCATCTGAATGCCTGAGAGAACAGGACCATGCAATTCCTATGCGTGTAACAGCAGTAGTATTAATAACTTCTGGGAGCATATATTATCCATATTCATTATAACAAATATAGACTAGAGAAACTATAAATAGAAATTGCTGTTTTGCTGAAATGCAGTGGGAATATTAGATCTACATAAGGAAAAGAGCAATATAAAAGGATTTGAATTGGCAATGAGTCCAAGTTTGGGAATGTTTATACACATGAGCTTTGTCTGATAATATTTCTGTACAGGAGGCACAGCAGCCCACAGAACTCTTCAGAAACTTTAGTGAGGCATTTGACACTAGTTCCAAATGAAAAATAAATAATGTCTTATAACCTGGATTCTTTGATACATTTCTCTTTTTCTAGGGCACACCAGTATAATTCTTGGCAAAATAATCCAATGGGGTTTTTTTAAATGTTTGCATACAACTGTCAGGTTAAATTCTACCCTCCCAAACATGAGTGGCAAAGACTCATAAATGATAACCTATAGCAAGTAGAGCTGGAAAAGGTTCAAGAGAACAGAATGCCCCAGCTCTATCTATATATTAGAGTGTTTTGTCCACTTCAAGTATAACTTGCATCAAGCAACCAGATTTCTGTGTCCTCCTTTGGGAGATGAACAGACTTTTCTACAAAAAAACCCCACTTTCTGACATTAATTCTAAACCTTCTTATCCTTAGGTTCATCTCTTGTTCATCAAACAAAAAGAACCTGACCTACCAAACTGTAATTTATAGCACTTTCTACAATACACTGTGCCAAACAAACAAGCAGACTATAAAGACAGACACAGATACTTTTAATTTTGTTTATTTTTCATTTGTTCATTCTATGAGGCCTCATGTAACATCTGTGGCTGACCTCAAATTAAATTGCATCCTCACTCTGATTACATATCCTTGATACACCAAACAAACAAGTGAACTCAAAGCTTGGCATTTCAGCATCTTTATCACCTCTACATGCAGCAGCAACTGAAAAATTTCTCCTGCTTCTTGTGGAACACTGACAAGCTGTTGAAATCTCTTACATCAGGCAAATGGGCTTTATGATACAAGAGACCGCTTCATAAGTGCAAACCTTTTGGGATGACAAAAACCCACTGAATTCTCCACTTTCCACCAAAGCTGCCAGCAATTTCCTGGTTTTGGCAGACTTACTGACAAAATTCTGTTAGTGAAGGCAGAAATTCTAAGCCCAGGTCCAGTTGCTGCCAGTCTGCCACACACTGAAAACAGATCTCAACTTTCCACATCTGATCATTGTTTGAAGGGGCATTTAAAAGCTTACATTTGGGGGAATTTCTTTCTGTAGTGGGAACATTTAATCCTACTGATATCCAGCCGATAATGAAAGAGAAATAAGTCCATGGCAAAGTCGCTTCAAATTAAATTGTTGTATTATTTCATTTATTAGGTGAAAGATGAGGGCCTGATCCTAAGAGCTGTCAATCATCCTCAGACTGAAGGGCTCGAAACACATTGCTAAAAATACTTTGCACCTTCCAGGTTAGAGTCCCTAATGCTATTAAAAATGTTTTCACTTGCCACACACAGAGGAATATGTGTACTTCAACTAGTCTCAGACTTTCCAGGAATATATTCAATACAGATTTACAGTGCTTTATAATGAATAAATTATCTTGTTCAGCTTGCATTGCAAAACTGCTGTCAGTGACTGAGGTTGGAGATGGAGATTATGGCAAAAGAGAACAGATCTCTATACTCAACTTCCCACTCTGAGCCCTCACCTTCAGCATGTAAACAATGTTGTTTGAGTGGCCAGATCGTTCTGATATGCTCAGAGATATCCATGGATTATTCTATGAAATCATGAATATAAGAAGACAAGAAGGGAATATTTATTTCTAAGAAGAAATTTACAAATAATTTTGAAAGAAAAGGTCCATTTTTTTTTCACCTACAAAACCACTCAATAGGTTGATTTGATTTTTTTTTCCCCCTGAGGGAACCTCCAGTATATCCACTTCCCTTATGAAAAACTTATCTTTTGGTTTGCAAGAAAGTGGTACAAGTCTCTGGGAATGTTCCCTTTGTGTAGAGGTCAGGGAGCATGGCTGCTAGTCTAGACCTAAACTGCTGGTTTTATAGACAGCCCATGGCTTTTCTCTCTGCAAAAGGCATGCTGAATTTTGTCCCTTGTTTGTGGCACTACAGAGGGGGCCCGTGTCTGCCCCCACAGCTGATGCATCCTATTGATTGCACTGTGCAGAGATACAAGCTGTGATGTGAATCAGTTGTGCCACTCACTGGGTTTAAAATCATTGTGGTACCATAAACTACACAGCACCTCCAAAGATTGATAGCTAAAGACGGAGGGGACAGAAGGATTTCCAGAATTAAAAATAAATTCTGAGGCTTCTCTGGCACAGGAAATTTGTGTGGAGCAGGCTAAAGAGACATACAGTGTCAGGAGAAGAAGAATGGCCTGGAATAAAAATGCAAGATAAATATTTATAATATCATGGCAAACCTAATTGCAACGGAATAGAGTTAGTACCTTAAAAAATCTGCCAAGGTTAATTTTTTTTTCTGAATTAAAAAATGTGTTGCTGCATTAAAAAATGTGTTGCTACAGAGGGGTAGGTAGCTTTCCAAATGTGTGTAAAAGTGTAAGAAACAAATAGTAGGAGTTTGAATATAAAAGACAAGTGCATTACCTAAGCATCTCCCAAGCTATTCTGTTTTGTGATTGTTTTTGGTTTTATTTCTCTTGTGGATTATAGAAAAAAACAAGTTTAGATTGTTTAAGGTTTAATTAATTGGGTCCTCAAGAAACCTTGTCAACTATTTGGCTGAAGGATTGCAAATATTTCATCATATGGGCCCAGGATTTAAAGAAGGATTTTTTTCCCAGTTTTTGAATATACTGGAATTTGTTCTGGATTCTTTGTATCCAAAACAGTCATTTAAACCCCACCTTTTTTCTCTTTTTATGTATTTGCAGCACACACAGACAAATCAAAATGGAAAATAAAGATCGAAATACATATAAAATCTTAGGGCTTAGACATTGTAAAATACTTCTATCTAAATGCAGATTTCTGGAAAAACATCCTAGAAAATTTACATCCAGCATGCAAATCCATGCTGTATGGAGAATTTCCAGTCAGAGTTCTTTTAACTAGAGTGAGGCTTGCATTTTGTTTTGATTTGGGTATATATATGTCCTGTTTTCTAGTGATCCCTGGCCCAAATTCAGTGTAGCCAGTGTTAAGGTTTTCTGTAACAGCCCTGACTCGTAGGTTGGCTTAGATAGAAATTAGTGCCATTATCACATGGTTATAAATTTGTTTTCATACCTACTACCATGTTCAAAAGCAGAAGAATCAGTCCCAAAAAAAGGCGAAAAAATAAAACAAAACAAAGTGTTAAGAAATAGCCAGCAAAAATCATACTCATAACTACATTGGCTTCAAGGCCAATGTAGTTATTGGTATAATTCATAACTCTTCAAGGGTTTAGAAATAGTCTCAGCTCATTTTATTATTTAGAATTAGTTATGTAAGGCTCTATTTCAGCATGAGAATCTGGAGGAGCAAGGAGGAGCAATAGCAGAATACCTGGAAATTTGGGAAATCACTGGACCTCATGATGGGATCATTTGCATAGTAATACCCACGGTGCTGGTACCTCTTACAGGTTAATGTAACTAGCAATCCCTCCTTGGTGTTTTTTTAAATGTTATGTTCCCAAAACTTTCTTGCTTTTTTGTTCCTCACATCTCAATCAGAGTTGTGTTTGGTGGTCTGGGGCACCATCATGGTTCAGGGGTCTCCTGGGTTCTATTTGGTTTGACAGTTATGATTTATTTTCTAACTTCAAGTTTTTTGTAAAATTACATAAATATCTGACAAGTTGTGGGCATATTGACCTAGTTGTCCATGTTAATGGGACAATACATTTTTTCATGTGTATAAACCTCTCATCTACGTAACAGGACAACAGCATTTAATATTGAGACCCCAGCTGGACACCTCAAAGAGCTCTAAGAAAAAACAGGGTAGGGAAGAAAGCACTAAATATGTTGAAATACACTGGAGGACTGAACCGCTTTTAAAGCTACATCAAAATCTTCTTGAAATATGGTATAAATGAAATTGTAAACAGTTTATAAGTTTTCTCACTCTGTTGGAAAGTGTCTGATGTACACAAGCCAAATGAGAGCAACATCTAGCAGAAATACCAGTACAGTATAATCTCAAATTAGGGAAATCAACCCCAAATCATCAATTAAAGGTTTTTATTCTTAATAAAGTTTGTATTATGGTCTGAAAATGCCTGTGAAGTTGAAAAAGGTCAGCTCCCTCAGAGGGCCTGTAATCATTAAAATTTTCTCTGATCATTCTGTCAGCTCCTGCTGAAGTGCCCTCAAAAGCCTCAACATCTTCCCAAATTATAACTGTAAGTAAGATACACAGAAGAACTGGCTTGGCCAGTGCTGACTCTGAAACACATTGAATGTTCAGACAGAAGAAAAAGAAAAAAAAATGCTATATGAAAGCAACTTCAGCTTAAATGGTTGAATCAAGCCCAAAATCAACAAAGCACTTTAGCATGACTTCACTATGGCATAAGCATATGCTTACATAATTTTGTTCAAAATAGGTTTAAAGCAGAGTGCAATTTTTCTTCAAACATCTCAAATAAAACCAACAATTTCATTAATTTCCTTTTTTTCTCCCTTTTTTCTTTAAATTAAGGGTTCTGTGACTCTGCAACCAGTACAGCTTGTGGCACCACAGTGATATAATAAGAAATCCATGCCCAATTGGACACGATAACTTGACAATTTTGCTCTGAGTGTGAAAGTGTTCATACAGCTCTACCATCTAACACCACTGACACTCACTTATTCTATCTCACACTGCAGCTGTTTGCATGCTGTTTCTTCTCAGCTTCACTGCTGTTCTCTACTTTCTGACTAGCTAACTGGTGTTGGACCCAACTGCCACTTGAATGCTTTTGCCTTCCCTCTGCCCCCAACAAAGACAGCACAACCTAGCAACTTGCTTCTAGTTTCAGATTTAGTACATAAGGCTGAAAATTTCCAGTCTGACTCTATCAGTCACTAAATGAAAATGATAGAGTGAGCTTCATCCCTAGCACCTTATGCAACTGCTTTTGAAGTCAAAGGGAGCAACATGCTGCAACTGAGGAACCTGTTTGCCCCTCACTTTTTTAAAATGCCTGATGCAAGTTCCAAGGGACTGGCCCTTTTTATTGCTTTACTGACAGACTAATATCCCAGATGGACAGATAGACAGAATGGTCACCCTGAAAACTAAATATTTTCTTTTCATAGCATTTTTTTAGTCTAAATACATGAACTGCTGTACAATTCTGTGAGAGAGAGTGCGGCCATCACTTCACTGTTTGCAGTAGTGCACCCACTACCTGTGCAGGTTATAACTATTCTGTATTTGAGAACTGAGAATGAGAAAAATACATTTTGTTTCCCTTTTGGACCTTCTTCAGTGTGTACAAGCAGTTATTTTTTAAACGACACTCACCAACTGTTGTCTTAATATTTCCACCTCCACTCCATTTCCACACAATGCACGCACATGTACACGTACAAACACTCTGCAGCCCTTGGAATTGGAATCCACAGCGAGATTTGATTTTACTTGCAGAGGATACTCTGCCATGACTGTCACCAAAGTTATATAATTGGAAGGAAACAATAAAATGACAGATTGCTTGTTCTAAATAATTGGATAGACAGGGTAGCAAACAGTGGGTTATGAAAAATATTCCTCAAAGGATGTCAAACTTCAATAACTCACATAAAAAAAAGACACTGATATCTGTCCTCCTGTCACAATGGAATATATTTAAGATCAAGTTATAATTTTCTACATAAGTTTCCAAATATTTTTTTTTTTTAGAAATAGGAAGATAAATGCTTGAGGATCACTGCTGAACTTCTTTAAAAAAATTACACCAAAATGCTCAACTGCATATTTGGGGTAAAAAGTTTCTAACCTTTAAACTATGTGAAAATATCAAGCTCAATACTATTAATTAGTTTTCAGTCAGTAGAGCACACAGACACCATGACTGAAATCACAACTCTGATGTGAGAGGTGCTATCCACATATTTTGTGAAAGATAGAAGTTTCTTATGGGCGATTTTATCATATAGACTGTTATTGGGGTCAAATAAAAATAAGTGATTTAGTCCAGAGAAGTGTGTTGACAAAAGAGCTTGGAATGAAATCCAGTGTTCTAGCTGCCTTATCAAGCAAGCCACTGTCACTGGGTGTTTATTTTTGTATATGCTAAATACTAGTGCCTGTACAATACCCAGCAGGATAAAAGCTACCATGACTAAAAGCAGTAAGGTATTTCCATCACCCAGTTTTGCTGTTTCCAGTTTAGAAACAAGCCCTACAGGTCTGCATCTTCAGTGACATTCTTCCGAGAGCTGCAGGAAAAAAATATCTGGAAGCAAATGGCACAATCAGAGTTGGTCTGCACTGTTATTTGTGACAATAGAACCAACTGGCAAGAACTGGCAACACTTCCTGCTCCTGGAGACATCCATCTTCCTCAGCTGGAAACATTTTCCCCTTTGTGATTGCTCCATCATACATATATATTGCTCCAACATACATATATATAAAAATAGAATCACTTCACTGAAGTCCATAGTCAGAGATAGTAAATGTGAATTCTGGATTAAGATTAAATCTGTGATATCTCTGTGATTTTACCTGGATTACATAACCATGGGAATACATGGAAATGCTTCCACTGACATCAGTATTCTCCAGAGCACTCCTTACTCCACTGCCTATGTAGCATCAGACTTTTCACCAATAGAACATTATTTATTCACTAAAAAAAAAGTATTTTAGCACATTTGTGGGTTCTAGTGTTTTTTTCTAGAATATTACTCTTCTGCTGAAAACAATATGTGCACCAGGCCTTAAAACCCTGTTCTTACTCTTTACTTCTTCGTTAATATTTTCTGGAACTGTAGAAGGTTTTACATTGCATTCATTTCTGTGGTAAATGAGAGCTGGAAGTATAGGGTGTCTCTCTGTCATCTTTCTCTCCCACACGCTTAACTCCTTGAGTGAATCTAACCTGAGCTGAAATTCTGATATGGCCAAAGATTACACATAGCATTTCCTGTAAGCAGCTGCATCATATAAAGACTTTTTTCTTGTATTGTTTCACTTTATACTGTGCAGTGTGATTATCTCTAAAAATGTGCATGCTGGCTTGCTTTTATTTGTGATAGTGAATCTTATTAATTGAACAGCCTCCACTGGAAAATATTTTAAATGGTGGAAAAAATGATAGAACACTGCTTTTCAACGTGAGCTCAGTGCACAAATGAATCTGCAGTAATGTTGCACATTGTCTAGAGAACAGGTGGGAGCAGAGCTTTCAAAACTTAATCAGAACACACAGAACTGGCTGCAAGTGTCTGAAAAAAATTAAGACAAAAAATAATGACTCACAAATCAATGAGGATAAACTTTTATTGGATTTGAACTCCCTGCAGGACTGTCTAACACTAAAGCACTTGACTAAGAGGACCAAAGAACCACATTTGGGTGACCAGAGAGCAAGATGGTCATAATTTTCCTCCTGGATTTAAAAACAATGGATCTCAGAGCCTTAGTCTGCATGTTATTTGCTGTTTGGAGATACTAATAAAGGATTTCATTCAGGAAAAGAAATAATTGTATTGAACCCTGGTATTTATTATTTATTATATAGGCTGTTGTCACTTCGAAGCAACCAACCTCTAGAACAGGACTGGTCTGGGAACAAGAAGAAAAGGGAAAACAAGCAAGCAAGCAAGAACACGTCTCTAGGCAGAAGATATGGCTTGAACAGTCTGAACATGTTTAAAATGCTGCTGTGGAGTAGCATGAATGATATAAGGTGGTGGTCTGTATGAATTGCTCATCCCTCTACAAATGGAGTGCAGTTGCTGCCAAGATATCATGGTAGTTTGTGTTAACTGCCAACCATAGTTGTCTCCAATAGGTTACAAAAAAACATTCATGTTTAAGATATATTAATGGCACTGCGTTATCTCATAATAAAGTACTTGCAAATATGTGTCATTGCTGAACACCCACATGGCACCCTATTCTAGGGCATATGGTACTGTATGCTTTTACTAGGCAGCGAGTGGACTAATTAGACTGTGCCTTAAATAGGTATTTAGTTTTAAAGGGCTTCATGGTATTTAAGTATACATTTGGTTTAGTGAACAGAAGATGCATTTTCCTAACTGGGTTCCAGACTAGTAATTCATATTTCTGACCGTATATTTTGGTAAGCATCTCAGAAAAATGAGGTGTTAATTTTTAGAAACAATTATCATCCTGACCTTGATGATTAAGTATGATAATTAAAAGACGTTGTGAGTAATATGTTTTATATCATAAACATTCCTTTCTGATTTACTTACTGAAAAAAATGCCATTTTAGAAAAGGAATGGGTATTTTTTTAACATGATTAGCAAGCCATCTGTTGACATTTCAGAACGGTCTCTTATGAAAGTCCCTAGCTTACTGCTTCAGTTTTAACATAGGAAGAACCCAAAATAGTAATGCCTTTTGCAGTTAAATCAGAATAAGGTGATTTAGAAAGGGCAGATTTGAGAGAATAATAAAATACATAGTTCTTCGAGCTCTGCAGATCTTTCATAATGAAGCCTGAAGGCAAGGGGAATTCACCCCGTTTGGGTTTTTTTCTGTTTTTCTTGCTGGAAACTGGTCCAGATTCCACAAAAGATTAGCTGATGCCGGCAGACTTTTCAGCTAACCTCATCAGCATTTCAAGATATCTTTGCTAAGATTCAAAGTTTCAACCTGGGTGATGCTGAGGTGAAACCCATACAAGCGTAGGGTTTGCCTCCCTAAAGAAAAAAACCCACATGACTGAGTTGATACACTATATATTTCAATCTTTAGTATGCCCCACGCTGAAAGACAAAAGGTGCTTGACCAAAAGTGCTTTGTGCTTCTCTTTATAAGTAGAACAAGCTATCCCACATTCAATTGTGCTGAAAGTTTCCCCATAAACACAAGATAGCAAAGTAGTAATTCGCAGTCTCACTTAGCACACACAGACTTCTCCCTAACCACATGCTGAAGATGAATGGAAAAAGGCGAAAGCCAGCACACACTTACTCATCTCATAATTACACACCAGTACCCTCACAGTGAAATTAGCATTAAATTCATTAAGCCCAATTCACCACCACAGTAGTACACTTATGGAAATGTAGACTTTGCCTATCAAATCCCTGTCAAAGAAAGAGGACTTAGCTGAGGTGTATGTTATGTCCCACATGCTGACCATGTCTGCACAACCCTGACAAGTGCAGTTTTCTAAATCAAGCATTTAGCATTAGGAAATAAACTTGAGAAGATGTGTCAGAATTGACCAATCTTTTGAAAAAGTCCAAGTCTGCGGCACCCCATCACACAGCAGCAGATCTCCAGTGATGCAGCTCTTTGTTCTGTGGAAGGAAAAATACATCCATAGAGCTCAGAGACCACTGCAGAGCTTGGATCAGGAAAATCTGACCCATTTCACACTTGCAGAAACAAAGATTTTCTAAGGACCCACAAGACAAAAGCAAACATAGGAGCAAAATCCACTTTCATGGATTTCAAGCCCATCTCTAAAACTGCCCTGATTCTCATTTAACTTTAAATAAACACCTTTTTTTTTCTTTTTTTTTTTTTTTTTTTTTTTTTAGACAGTGCACTGAGGAAACCTACTTCCATTTCTGAAGTATTCACTAGGCTAAATATGCTTCTCAGCACCCATTCTCATTTCCTGATATAGTTCATGTACAATTTCTCTTCTCCCACCTGCTCTCAATCTCCCCTCCCTTCTTCTATTTCCTATTTATAGGTAGTCATGCAGGAAGGGAAAGGGAAAGGCAGTAACCAGCTAGCTCACAACTGGGAAAGAAAAACAGAGGGGAACTGGCAGAATTATTTTATGTATTTACTTGTCCTAATTTTTCTGATAAGCATCAGTTAAGCAGAGCTTTAGAAAGACAGTGTTGACTTCCCTATTGTCTGTGAGACTTTTGCAGATAGAGAATAGCTCCAGGGCTACTCTAATCTCCCCAAGCCACCCAATTAGCATTCGAACCCATTGTGAGAAGCCTGTGCATTGAATTTTGAGTCACCTGGGCCTGGCGGACATCTGTGGATGATGAATGTTTTCGTGTTCTCACGATACAGGGGTCCTGAACAAGTGGACAGCATATGTACCATAATTTCCAGGCTAAACACCGAAGTTCCTTGCTAATTATTAAAGATGCAGAAGCGTCTTTCTCTCTACAGCCCTTTCTCCCTCTGTCTCTCTCACTTTCTTTGTGTCTTTGTTCTGAGCAGCAGCCTCAGCAATGGAAGAACGGCAGTTTAGACGCCACAGTGTCTTGCTTGATTGAAGTGGGTTGAGTACAATATCCTTTCGTTCTGTTATATTTACAAACCAGAACAGCTGAACTCTACATCAAAGAGCAGCCAAAACATTTCTTCTGTCACTTCACAGGCACTGTATCTCACCAATGTCTGCTTGTTATAAAGTAAGCAATTAAGATTGCATTGAACTTCTCAAAAACACTGTTACACCTACTTTGGGCTTCATGCTGTCTTAGATCCAATCATCTTAATCTAATAAATTCTTTGGTTTATGTTAGTGTTTATCTTTACATACATACATACATACACACACACACACACACATATATATATACCTGCACACACACATATACATATATACATAAATATATATATTTATATATATATATATGTAGTTCAGTATGATTTATTTCTGGTCACTTTTGTAATTGAATGTACTCAGGTAGAATGGGATTTAAGAAAATGTTAGACAGACTAGGGCAAAAGGATGAAAGGACTTTGACCCAATGCATCATTTCAGTCACATCCTGCTTTTAATCTTTTATTCTGTGTTCTTACAAGAAAGAAATGCATCCTAAAATATAAAATGAGGTAGACAATAAGGGCTCATTTACAATCCCCAGTGCTCAACCAACAAAAAAAGCATACTTTGCCCTTCTTCCTGTGTGTGGTTTACTTGTACCATGACAGCTGGCAGGATGGCGGTGGGGAGTGAAATCAGTCACTGCCTTGGAGGAACAGGGGAAGGGCAGGCAATGGAAGAGCTCTGAGTCCACCCCCCTCAACCACTGCTCTGGTCCTAAACCAAGAGACAGGCAATGGAGTGCTAATCTGGTTGCCACATTTTAGCTCCCTGCTGTGATCAGATCGCTGTGCTCACTCCGGTCTGGCTTCCATGGGAGCTGTGCAGCTCTGCCCAGTCTCAATCTGATGGGGTGGCTGCACTCACGTTGTCACCTGTGGGGCGGGCCTGACAGTGGCATCAAACCTCCCCAAGCATGGCAGGCATTCACCAGCGAGTGCAGCTGGACTTGCTCCATTTTTAAGCCAGATCATTGCTTAAATCTTTGCAATGGGTAGGAAATTCCACATGTGCACCAATGTTTCAAACCAAGAAGATTGTGAAGAGTGAATTCCACTGAACTCCTTTTAATGTGGTCTTTTGGCTGTGGTCAGAAGTAATGCACTCCATTTAGAAAATGTCTCAAATGCTTTCCATGTTCATTATGAAATAACAATGTCCTCTGATTAAAAAGCCATATCAAAGCTGAAGGGGTGGGTAGCACAGCTTTCTCCAAGGAATGTTTCAATTAGATCTGAAATGGTATCAATAAGAGAAAAGAAGTGACCCATGCACAGAGATTTTCCTCTCTGCTTGTTCCCTTGCTGGGCCTATGCAGACACAGTCTTCAGAGAAACTTTTTTCTTTCAGAAGGGTCTGTGTTTGTGTGTGAGTGTGCATGGGGCTTGGGGAGAGCAGGGAGAGGTTAAACTGCACAGCAGCTTAGCCAGACACTGAGCACCTTTGAGGTATTTAGATGACTGATCTTCTCCATTTAACTGAGTTTTTTAAACCTTTTTGAGCACTGCACAGCATGTTTTATTGTTAAAACAATAACTTTCTAAAGGAAGTGCCACAGAGCCCTTCTTTGTGTCAGTGAAAAATGGCAGTAGCTGGCTCTGAACCAGCAGGGTCAGTGCAGGTGACTGTGGGCACAATTACCACTGCTCCTGCACAAACACGGTGACCATGCCTTACCTTGCATGACCTGCACAAACAATGCATCAATCAGAGAGCAGATCCGTCTGTGTACTTACTTGTCTGCCTCTCATTGCTGTGTGCCTCTGATCATCGCAGTAGTACGAAACCTTTCCTAATCCACCTACTGTCCCTCCTCTTCTCTCATTCATTTTGACAGTGATAACGGCTTGAGCCTTCCCTGTCATCATTTGCCCTTGACTCTTTGGAAGAGTTTGGAGATCTTTCAAAGGCTTGGCCCGTTGTCAGTGTCAGACTGTGGCAAGGAAATGGAAGGTAACAACATACAGAGAGGTCTGTGCTGTGGAACATGCTCCACAATTCATCGACTCTGCCTGAAAATTAACACTCCTGAAGCTTTCTAGGAGCATAAGTGTTCCTAAAAACACACATGATATTGCCTGGACTTTAAAAACATTTCTAGTGCCTAACCATCAAGCAAAGGATTTTGTTTGCCTGGAAATTATTATAGCTTATTAAAATATTTTCCTTTGTGGTGTATCACACAATCCCATAAGTCCACCTTTGTTTAGAGTCTTTGCCTCCTTTTTTTTTTAAGATGACATTGCAGGTTATTGCTGTTTGATGCAGTTGGAGTTGGCATTTTAAAATATTCATTTCAGATCAGAAGTGATGTATTTGCTTGAGACGTGAGTGGTTTATAACTGCCAGCATTGACTTTAAATTTAATGACACAAAGAATGTCACGTACATGTGACACAGTCATCATTCCCTTCATTGTAATGCAACTTTGTGGCACAGACGACATCATTTGTATGCAAGTTTCCATGCAAATAATGTCATTTGAATCCTTTTAACAGGAGATAATGACACAAAATTCCAGGAGTACAGGGAACAGGCCATGAAATAAGGACTTTCAAGTGACAAATGGCAAGTTACCTTCCTTATTTACATTTCTCTAATTTTTCTCCTTTTTCTTCTTGCTCGAGGCCAGTTGCACCCAAAGGAATGGTCAGGCAGGGAATTAGAGTACAAACACCTTCATGTCCCCACTAATACATAGTCTGGATAGAGGGACACTCCCTCTGGGCTGCACTCAAAAGTTGCTCTGATAGTTTTTTTCCATTAAAAGTTAAAAAAAAAATAAAAGACAAAACAAAACAAAACAAACAAAAAACCCCCCCAAACAAACAAAAAAGAACTTTTCACCTTTCACAAAAGAAATGTCACTCCCTTTTACCAATGCTAGCACACTCCCCGTGATCTCAGCCCACCTGATAAGGGGTAGTGTCTCAATATGGGTCTGGTCCTCCCCTCTTTGTTCTGCCTTGATGTTACCTTTCATGGCTTAGACAGATTTTGGGAGCTGCTGTAAACATCTTGTCCCCCATATTATGCCATGCTGCTCCCCACAAAGTGAGGGCCTGATGCCCACCCTGGCGCTGTTTTGTCCAGCCATACCCCTGCTTTGGGGAACTGAAGGCTTGGTTCCTGCAGCTCGCCTTTGCAAAGCCCCTGCAGCCCCATTGATCCACAGAGGTCAGGTGTCAATAAATAACAGCAATGTCCTGGGCTCCTCAGCCCAGCATGGAAAGGTAGAGCTCTCTGTGCCACCATGCATCAGGGTTGATGCACACACAGTGCCTTTTAGATAGATTGTGTTCAGTTAGTTCTTCTTTATTGATTCAAGCGTGTCTATTTCGGAGTGAACTGAAGTGCATCATTAACTGGTTGAAAAAATAACACATAAAAGCACAGATTTTCTTTTTATTTTTTCTTTTTTTTTATTTCCTGTGTAATTTTACCAGTTTTAAGCACAGTGGTTTGTAGTTAATACTAGTGAACAGAGGCACTATTTTGGAATTTTTCTCCACTTCCCTCCCTCTTTAATTTATGCATTCATGTCTTTTCTATCCCTAGCAATTTTTTGAGCAGAAGGCTGGCTATGTTGCCTCTCTTCACTCTGCATCCTGAGATGGGATTTGACACAAGAAATCAAATCACTGATCTATCATGCCCCTCACAACCTTTTCAGGGGTGCTTGATGTGTCAGTGCCTGCAACAGAGGATGAGTCTGTTCCTTTTGTCCAGTAGCTGCATGTTTAAACACCCCTCTCCTCTATGGATACGTATATTGTCCATAAGGAGACACATTAGGGGCTTGGCACAGCTAGTCTCAGCATCCAATTTGCATAGCTTTCTGACACAAAAAGTGGCTCTCCCTATGGAAAGTGAAGGGGTCAAAGGATTGCATGGGAAAGGCCATTATTCATGAAAATGTGTTTGTCTCTTATGTCGTCTTTCACAGCTTTAGGATCCAAAACTTCACTACAGTGATAAACAGCCCTCTGGAGGTAAAAAGACAAGGGTCAGCCCTGTGTCTTCACTGGATGAGAGAACAAATCACTTTTCTCAAAGTGGTACAAACACGTTCCCAAACTTGAAGCTATTTTGAGTGTTTACCTGTTGTTATTTTTGCTGAACTTTTCACATCCCTGCAAGAATCATCTCATGTTGCCTGTGCTGTTTGGATGGTTACCCTCAGAGCACTCACCATGTCTCTGGATACCCAGTTCTCCTTCCTGCTCACACAACACTGCCTGCCCATGGGAAGAGGCAGCCCATAGACTGCCACTGCTTAGGGATCTGTAACTTCCAAGGCAGCAAGCAGCCCTTGGAAACACCATGCTGAGCATGGCACACCACTGTTTGATTCCTTTTGCATCTCAGGATGCAGAGTGTAGGACAGCTTTGTGGGAAAAGCTACAGCATGCAGTGATTGAGGTGTTGGAGTCTTCCATTTTTTGCACCAGGTGTGCTCAGTGCTGGGCAGAAGAGGAAGGAGAAACAACCTGACAGTACCTGATCTTGCTGCATTAACCTGCTGCCTGCTTCTAAGCTATGTTATCTTGCAACATACTCCAAATATTCAGTGTGGAAACATGGCAAGATTGCCATGGATCCCTTTGGTCTATCCGTTCAGGTTTTCTGCAGGGTGAGATCATGGATAGTTACAATGAAGAGCTAGGGCTGGAACTTTAAAGTGTCTCAGGCACACTAAGGACCCATAAGCACAACGGGCTTTAAACTGGAAGCATATGAAATGCACAGATTTCAAGGCAAAGCAGTGTAATTCCAATTTTAGCTTGTAGCACTGGGGCAAGTGCTGTAAAGTTTGAAGTCTGTGTAACCTGTGAAACACATCCATTTTTGCTGTGGAGACAACAGCACAGAGCAGCTCATATGCACTGAGCTATGGTAGCATGAGGCAAGCTGATCCTTAACCTACAAGCCCAGGGCCTTCCCCAGCTGCTGTATGCATTCCCCAGTCAGCCTGTATGCATAAGTTTTTCACCAAAATGTAATTAAAAATGCCCTTTTTGAGGTCCATACGAAAGAGAGATATATGCTGCCTCTCAATTTTTTCCAGACTTCAGGGTCAGACGGTGACCAGACACGCAAATAACAGTCAAATTATACAGGAAGTTGTCAAAAGGGTCCTAACATAGGCAGAAAGGACTTTTGACCTTCCTGGGTGTCAAAGGTCTGGTTCGAGTTTCTTTATAGTAATCTGTAGCTATGGCAATGAAAACAGACCCTTTGAGTGAATCAGTTTGTAGATTTTGCTTTGAAAGTTTCTTTGACTTTCATATTTGAATTGAATTTTAATTAAAAAATTGCTTAAAGCTATAACCCAAGAAAGACTTTATTTACAATAGAAAAAGAACTGAGGCTGACAGCTATAAGGGTGGGCTCAGGAAAAAAAAAAAAAAAAGAAAAAGGACAAAGGAAAAGCACAATGATGCCTCCCCATACCAGAATTAGACCAAGGGTTTTTTTTTTTTTTCTCTCTTCCTCCCTATCCCCCTCTCCCCAACCACTTACGGAAGAGGTTACCTGCCTTACACTTTCATAGACCCTAAAAATATTTTCAGAGATGTAAGTAGCCTGTGAGAAAATCAGTAGGATGTGCTGACAATGCCTTCAAAGTCAGACAGAAAAAGAGAAGGCTAAAGGCAAATTAAAATAGTTTGCAAAGAGAAAAAAAAAAGGCTGGATTTTTTTTTTTCTCCTCCATGGTCACTTGTCATAATCAGAACCATCCTTATTTTTTTTGTTGTTGTAGTAGTAGTTGTTGGATTGCAGATTCATTAATGCAAACATAGGAGAAGATTAAAAGAGTTTAGATTATGACACAACTATCGATATTGTTGCCTGACAGCAATATTATCACCTCATTGATATAAATGCTGAGCATAGGTGATTTTAAAAGTGTGACTGATTAAAGCAACATAAATAGTGGTCTTGGCACTAATGCTGTCAAGAATAAATCTGGGACCTTGACAGTATTGTGTGAACCCAGCCTCTGACTGGCCTGAAAGCCTCCTTTTATATCTCATCGGGAACATGCCTGTCACCTCTCTTTTTCCCCCTGTTTTTAACTGAGGACAGCAAAAATTGGTTTTATTTTTCTGTCTTTTACATGGATAGTATCAGAATATTGTCCCTTGGTATGTACCATATCTTACTTGGTGTTTTTTTAATTCTTTAAAAAGAGGAAAGCTGATCTGTGGTTGCCAAGACCATGCTGGAGAAAGCCCATAAGAGGGGATGTGATGCTGCCATGTTTTGTAACCAAGGAAATGTTCATCACTAGGCTATGTAATGTCCTTTTTTTGCTAGGTGTCTTTATTTTTCCTCCTTGAAAACTCCCTGCTGATGGCTGCTGAGCATAAACATAGTTCACATGGTCTGTGTTCAATGCATCATGTCCCTGGCCCATTAAACATACTGGGTGCATGTGTTTGGAACTGGCCCTAAAGGTGAGGGTCACCCAGGCTCTAGTTAAAATATCATCTCCAGTGGGTTATAGTGAAATGACACTGATGCCCCATCAGAAGGGATGAATATCCTCAGGCTGAGGTGTAAATGGAATGTCCCATGTGAATGTGACCTTCCTGGTGAATGGGTGTAAGGGAGGACAAATATAAAGCACTGATATAAAGCACTGACACCTGCAAGATCTGTCTCTTTTCTGGCTCAAAGCCCTTCTTGTAGCCTTTGGTGGTAGGTGTTCACCCCCTCTGTTCTATGTAGACAAGTGACTTCACCACCACACACACAAAAACTCACCTCTTCTCCTTCAGGGGGTACAAACATGGCCTCAGCAAAGCACCCTGCCAACTCCAGAAATGGGAGATTGCTTTGAGTGATTAATCATTAATATTTCATCTCACAGCATGTAAACCTTCTTTGCAGCATATATAATAGTTGGTCTCGAGTGTATATCAGGATCATTATTCATAAATTTCCAAGAAAGAAATTTTGGAACATGCAATAAGTCACACACCCAGTTTCCCTTCACTGTGCTCCCTACCCTCCAGCCAAGAGCAGCTCAGGTGCACATCAGTGAGTGCACTGGGAATGGCAGGGAATCTCTCCTTGCTTCACAACTTAGTCTCAGCCATTGCTTGCTGAGTGTTGGGTGAAATCTGTGCTCAAGACCAGAGGTATCCACAAGACAGGTCACACATTGATATGGGAGGCGAGCACTCAGCATCCAGATGGCAATGACATTTCACCCGTGTGGTCCAGGAAACCTGACTAGACTTGAGTTTCTCCTGAGTAGGAACAAAATGCTTTGAGTCAGAGGTAGAGCTGGGCTGCAGACAGCCATGGGAGAGGATGAGATGGGTTAGTGTCTCTAAATTTGTTCTTGTGCTCTTTTACACCTCAGTAGATACAGGCACCTCCAGTGTCACCCATAGCACATCTGCACTGATAGAGGAGGAGTGGAGGTTAAGAGGATAGTTTTCTATGAAATAGTCATCCCAAGCTGTCCAAAAATATATTATAACAGGGCCCGTTCTTTATTTCCCATTGCTTTTAAGATTGGGTTATGGTCTCACTCTTTATCACATTCACCCTCCAAGATAGACAAACAATTGAATCAGACACCCAGATTACAACAAATACTAGAAGCTGCAATATCCGTGCACCATGTGGCACAGAGGAAATGGTATTCCTGAGATCACTGGCCCTAATAAGAGAGGAAATGTAGTCTTCAAGTAACATATACACACACTAGGTCCTTTGCGATGAAAACACACAGTCAGGGATCTAAATGTGTTCTGTTCAGGTCTGTGGAAAGACTTTGTGTATTTTTCACTTATGCATTACAACGTATTTTTATTGAGGATCTCCTTACAATTGCACATGAAATTGTGTTCCCCACACACCCTGGAACAGTCAATGTTATTCCTCTTTTTTGCACATAGAAGACTGGCTTCTGACCTCCATTATGCCACAATTATTTTAGGGGAGCGTTTATTGTTTTAGTGGACCTCAGCACCTGGGGCGTTTGGGCTCTGATGAAGCAAAGGTCTTTCTTTTTCCTTTTTCACTTTTCTCGATAAAATGAAATGTGTGTGTACCAAATATAAGTAATCTCAGGAGACCTCACCCAAACTGCCAAGGGAAGATAGGGAAAGGTAGAAAGAAGTTTAATTATGAAAAAATATCTGTGCAAAATATCTCCATCAGATTGAGCCAAAATTTCTAGATATTGCTCATCAAAATAAAGGAGGAATAAGAGCACACTATGACTACCATACTTCTTCACATGCTCCCCACAGTCCAGCACATTCTTCCATTACAGAACTCACTTGGGATATTGAAGATTCACATTCAGATCTTCTTAGTGCCTGATATGGTATTCTGATTTTAATCTAAGTCTCTTCCACTTCAGTGAATGACCACCGAGTTACAGATTATTGCAGGGCAAATCTCTGAAATCTTCTTCACAAAAATTGTGTCCCAGAGGGGATAAATCTTTTTTGGCCAGTCAGTATTTTGGAAGATAGCAAAGAGGAAAATACTGAAGAAATCCTTACCAGCTCCACTTCTAAAAGCTGAAAAGATAATAAAAATACCCCTTCAAACACAGCACCATTCTCACTCAACAGCCAAAGGATAATCATTGCAAATTATATAAAGTCACATTAAAAATTTCATTGAATCCTGAGATGACTAAGTTTGAAGCCCAGATATGTGTACTTTAAAATAGCTCTCATATCTTTGGTTTTTTTGTTAAAAGTTACTGAACAGGAAAATGTGAAAATTTTAAAAGATAGCCCATGATCAGCATTCAAGTATGTGATTCTGACCATATTTTGTCTCAATTAATTAATTTCTGCTTTTATTTAAACATTTTCTTATTTCCAATGCAAGCAAGACATGTCCTAATGCTTTTCAGACAGTCTTTATGGCCTCATTTTCCAGAGTACAGTGAATGAGAGATTAGCAGAAGCTAGTTTTGGTCAAGGCACATGAATTCCACGATGGAAGCTTTAGACTAAGAGGATACCCAGAGCTCTTCTATGTCTTCTCCTAATTTTCTCATGTTTTCAAATGTTAGGAGCAAGTTAAATATTGCATGCTGCAATTTTAATAACTGATTATAGCAAGGTGATAATAGCTATTTGGATAGAAATTCACCATAGTTGTTTTTTTTCTTCCCAGTCCCACTGAGTTATTCAGTTCCAACCTTTTTGCCATTGCAGGAAGTTTTCTGTAGTTGGTGACTGGGAAGGATAGTACCTTTTTTTAAAGGAAGAAAGTTGCTGAAAGAAAGGGGTGGGGAAAGCCTGGTTTCTTGGGATTTTTTTCCTTTTTTTCCTATATACAGTAGTTAATTACAGTTTTGGCAGGCAGCATGTAATGGGACTGACTTTATTTAGAGTGCCCCAAACAACTTTCCACTAGGCAGACAGTAATCAGGTTTAAACTAATATTTTTGCTCTTTGTGCCAAAACACAGAATTGTTCTTATTCAACTAATAAGGGATACTAAACAGTGCTTGGCCTTGTGGACTTGTCTGCTGCTGTTTTGCAGGAGAGCTGTCAAGTACAACCTAGGCTGCTACAACTGCAAGAATAATCCTTTGAAAGGATGGTTAAACCCAAACACTCACTGATTAGTGTCAGGCAGAGAGCCCAATTCCCTGATGTACTAATTTTGCAGCTTGAGGAGTAGAGGTGGTGCTGTGTGTAGTTCCTGCAAAGTGGAGGAGAATGGGAAGTCTTTTAATTTCAAACTTAAATGAGAACTTAGAATCAGAAATGCCTGCCTCTCTGTTAACCTTTATGACAGAAATGTACAATTTGCATTAAGAAAGAGTGTGTATAGATTGCAAGTTCCCAACCATCTGATTTCAGCAAAATAAGCAAGTAGGGCACTATTTAAAATAAAATCTCAAGTCAGTGTTTTAATTTGAATCCTGAGAAAAGCGTGTCAGGCACCTTGCAGTCTTCTTGGTCTGTTTGATGATCTAAGTGTACAGAAGGATTCATTTATAGAGAGGTGTCATGTGAAAACCAGTCTGGTAGACAGACATTATAACTGAGGGGACTATGGGTTTTCTGCCACTGCTGCAATTCTTTCCACAGTTGACTTTACCCTTTCCTTTTATTTTTTTATTTTTTTATAAATAACTGTTAATAGGAGGCTGAAAACTGAAGTCAGAAGAAAACTTTGACATTGCTGGGTTAAAGATCAGTTAATTTGATTAACTTTCCCACACTACATGTTTATCTGCACAGGTCTCTAAGGTCAGTGCCTCTCTGTGCACATACCAGTTTATAGCACATTCATTATGCAGAAACTAAGCATATTTTCACTATCTTCTTCCAGCACAGATCAGATTTCCATTTTTTCTTTTCATTTATTTCTTGATCTCCACGATTTTTTTTCTCCCAGTTCCTAATAGGTCTGAGATTACTACTCTCCAAGACACCTATAGGAAGCTGTTGGTAATATGACAGAGCAGTAACTTAGTAAGAGTCACTTAGTATGTCCACTGAACCATCAGAGAGTCTGACCTTCCCCACTTATCAGGAATGTACCTTTGATCAGTCCTCCTTGTTTCAGTCAGAAATTTAAAACTGTGATGATGAAAGTGAGCATCTTTTTGAGGAAAGGCAGTAAAGGAGTTATTGAAACTGAACCCGCCAGTGAGAGGAAAAGGTTTATATTTAAAAATCAACTGATTAAATTTAATGCTTGCAGTAGCTAGAACTAGAGAAGTACACATCAGTTCTTCTCCATGTTGGTGAGAATCCTACTGTCTTCATGTTAAGAGATTGCCAAGAAAATTAAAGTAAATCTCTAAAAGGTTTAAGCAAAAGCACATTAGTTTAATGTGCCAGATCTGTGTGTGAATGCTTTCATTCAGAAGCAGTCTGTGTTAGCCTCAGCTTCATCCTGAAGCTATGTTACCTTACCCAAAGGCTAAGGCAGCAAGGCACCAGCTGTCTAGATATTCTTGAAGAAACAGAAAATACCAGCGAATGAGGAGAATTTCAAAGTTCTGTACAGGTCTTGATAAAATCATATCACAATAATAGGACAGTGCAAAATCTGGACATTTAGTTCCCTCTGGAATTACTCACCTTCCCAGAGTAACTTTGCTCATGCTGAAACTGATGTCTCACTTCTGCTGATGGGGGTGTAAACTACAAAAAAAAAAAGACATTTTTCTATATTGATATTTATTTTTTTGTGTTGTAGAAAAGCTTTTTCTAGAGGAACAACCTTTTTAGTTGCTCAATTTTCTTTTCTGTGAATGTGATATGTACTACTAAAACTTTTCTGCTGGCTACCTCCCTCTTCTTCCTTCTACTCCTTCTAGTTCTTCTCTGCTCCTCTTCTCTACTCTTTCTTTTTCTCCTCTGTGTATTTCCTGGTCAAGGCACACTTACTTTAACATTCTAATATAATGATAAGTGTGTTCCTGCTTCAGTCTGAATTTTTTGTACTTCCAGAATGTACTACTGAACACTGCAATTACTTTTGCTTACTGGCAACAATGTTTACTCATTCTTGCTCACGGACAATGGGACCAATGAGGTTTAAGGGTCACATTCTGAATGCAGACAGAAGTTTTTTTTATTTGATGTAGCCAAAACGAATATAAGGCAAAAGTGAAAGGTGTGATTTTAGCAATCCTATGCCTAAATGACCTCCATTTAGGTCACCATTTCTATTTTTCACTCAGCTGTGAAGTTCCTGTGATTAGAGTCTTTGTTCAGTGTCTGGCCAAATGGCCAGAAACTGACCTTCCAAACCATTCTCCTTGAGTTCTTCTGCCCATACATATTTGAATGAAATACTATAAAATAGCAGGAGCAGAAAGGTGAGGAGGAACTTTCTAGGCACCTCTCAAACTCTAGTCTCATATGACATCTGTGTTCCTTGCAATCTCTGGTTTTTGATGAGTTGCTGTCAGTGAAACAATTACAGAGCACCCTTTTATTTCATAATGTTTTAGTCTTGACATTTCTGTGTTTGTTTCCCAGATCAGATATCTTCCTAAGTGGCCCCACACTCTTATGCCTACCCAGTTTGTTTTCAAGGGACATCAGGTTAGCTGACTATACAGGACTTCATGGTATTTATCCTACTGTGCGTGAGGTCCTCCCAGAAGCAGCATAGACAGGGCAGAAAGAGCTGGAAATTATTTCATCTCCCCCTAATGCCATGTAATAAATGGAGTAGGATGGACAATGGGGGATTGTCATGCCAGGCAGGTGGGCAGGTGACATGCATAGTGTCAGGCAGGGGGGACATGTGCCATAACAGCTGGAGGGCCAGGAGCCTATTAGCTGCACAAAATCACAGACTCATTGAGGTTGAAAAAGACACCTGAAATTGGAGTCCAGCCTTCAATGATTACCACCTTGTCAGCTGGACCACAGCAGGAAGTGCCAAGCCTATTCATCACTTGAATATCTCTGGGGGTGGTGACTCCATCATCTCCCTGGACAATAAATTCCAATATTTAACAACCTTTTCCATGAAGAAGCTCATCCCAATGTCCAACCTGAACCTCCCTGATGCAGCTTGTGGCTGTCATCTTGTCCTGTCACTGGCTGACTGGGAGAAGAGACCCATACTACCATTGCTTTATTTCAGGCAGCTGTAGAGAGTGATAATGTTCCCGCTGAGCCTCCTTTTGTCCAGATTTTACACACACAACCCCCTCAGATGCTCCTTATATGACACTCTTAGACCCTTCACCATTTCCATTGCCCTTCCCTGGACACACTCCAGCACTCAATGCCTGTCTTCAAGCAATGGGCCCAGAAATGGACGCAGTACTCAAGGTGCAGCCTCACCGGTGCCCAGCACGGAGACACAAACTTTTGCCTGATCCTGCTGGCCACATCACTTCTGATACATTTTCCAACCTGCCCCCAGCCTCCCTCCATGACATCCCAGAGACTGAATATTACTGCAGCTGTATGGCTTGTGGCAAGGTTACCAGCACCCTCCCACATGATTACCTTGGTCCACTATGAATTACCTACAGTGGGAAGGAGGAAGACCACCAGCATGACTCTCCCTATGCACAGAGGGACTCCAAGTTTGAAAAGCATCACAGAATTGGGATTTCTACCCTGAGTGAGGTGTCAGTAAGAGGATGTTATCAGGTTAACCCCTTTACCTTGAACCTTCAATGAATAATTCAGACCCTTCACATTTAATACTTGTCCACATCACCTCAGTTGTCACTCAAGGGTCATTACTTCCTATCCATGTCCAATTTTATTTGTTCCTGAATCTTTCCCTCATATCTTTATTAAGGGGTTACCACACATGGCAGAGATGCACAGGGTCTCTTGCCAGCTCCATCCCTGAAGCAGTGATTACTGCATCAGGCCACTGGGAGTGTGATTTGTATGTTCATTCATTCTGAAGTTGTATACTATGAAATGTATTCTCAGCAAAAATGCATCTTAGAACTGGCCGTGATATTCAAGCTACTTAAGACTGAAGAGAATAGCAAGTCAGGAAGGATGGAGCTCTGATCCTGTACCCTAATTACAGCCTTAAGATGGAGTGGCCTTGTCTGATATCCTGGGAAGTCCTTTCTTACCAGCCCTTCTGTCGGGCTCCTATCATTGCATTGATCTAGATGCCTAAAACTAACACTGAGATATTTTCAGCTATAATGGCCTTTGCTGTATGTTAAGAAGGAAGCACATACTGAACACCTCCTTAAGAATGTCCATGAAAGATCCCAATGTGTCTCTCCAGTAATCATTTACAATAGACCCACACAAGTGGCCTCACTGAGTTGCTCATACCAAGATGAATGTGGAAAGAGAGACATAACCCTGCTGAACCAGACATCAGCTGGTTCAGGTGAAAAATATAAACAAAGAAAATACAGCTTTTACAGTTGAATTCATTTTTTCCCCATACTCTATCCCAGACAGGCTGCAAATGCTCACTGACAGTTCATTGTGGTATTTAAAAGAAGGCAGACAAAATTGATGAGTAGTAAAGTGTACCCAGAACCAGTTTACAGCTGCAATATATCATAACAATGCAGAGAGTTGAAAGCAGGACTAGATTTGCCTCCCCTGCCTGCAGAAAGGAATCTCCTCTGAAGATACCACAAGAACCAGTGATTCTGTAGCCTTACAGTTCTTCCACTTCTGCTTCCAGCCAGAAATAGCAAGTGCAGAAGTTCACAAAAAGGCAGTTGTGTTGGAGGCAGTGCAAAATTTTTGCACTGAGTCAGACTTTGCATTGTCCGGAGTGTCCCTAATTTAATTGAGATGTGTGTTAGTGGTGTATAGTGAGAAGGGAGATCTTACTGCACTGCAGCTTGTTCTCAGAAATAGCTAGCTGTGTAAAGGGATCCCTGTAGTAAAGGTTAAGTGTACACTGTATATTATCTCTCTTTCCTTTTATTTTTTTTAACAAAAAAAAAGAAGAAAGAGAAAAAGAAAAAAAAAATGTTGTGAAAGTTTAAAAGTATGACCTCCAGAACCAGACATGCTGAGACTGGGCAATATTGAAGCTAGAAACAGAAGGGGTTGGATAAAAGGCTTTGTGATATGAATCTCTGTCTCTCCTGCCCTCAGCAGAAAGGCTTAAATATCTCCTTCTTGGACAAACAGATCAATACAAGCTTTTTAACATCTTCAATGAGAGCTCATTAATGCTCTCATGGTGTCCTCTTTTGTGCCCTGGTGACCTGGTGGGAGTCAGGGAAACTGAACTGCAGCTTAGTAATTATCACAGGAATAACACTTCATATTATCTCCTAGCGAAATGTGAATTGTTTTCCTAATTATTCAGGACAGCAGCGAGCAAAAGCGCAAACTAATTGAAAAGACATTATGATTTATTTGAGTGTGTGAGATTGGACCTATTAGTTTGGGTTAAATGTTAACCAATAGAATATTTGCTATCTCTTTGAAGAGCTGAATGCTAGGAAAGCACAAGAACAGAAAATTCAATTTCCCTACAATTACTTCTTCGTTGTATGTAGTTCATGGGTTTTCTGTTGCTACTGAATGCATCTGGACATTTCCCCTTATAATGCTGGTATCCAGGCTGGGCTCTGGATTTTGAAATCTTTTGAGGATCTGAGTGGGATGTAGAGTGGCAACTTTTGCTAAGACAAATTGTGAAAGTGGGAGATTTATATGACTGATATATCAAATGATTGAATAAATAATGTTTTATTGGATTCAGTACCAGATGGGATTTTTAAAGGAAGGTCTCTTGTTTGTTCACACAGATCAGTTGCATGTCCACATATTTTTGCATCAGTTTTAGTCTTCAATTAATTTTCACATAAGTGTTTATAAATCTTCCATAAAGTAGAGGCAAAAAGAAATTTTCATTTTAAAATATTTCCCTTAAACTAAAAAAAGCGCAGCACATGCACAAGAAGAAGAGATTAACAGAGTAAAAAATGTCTAATGTAAAATAGTCTGTGAGGTTACTCACCGCATAGGTGTGACCCAGCATCCAAACTGACCTATTTGATTGAACTCCTGAGTGACAGGGGAAGAAAAGAGGCACTTGGACATTTTAATGAAGCTGGATCTTCCATAAACACTGAAAATTAGAAAATCAGACCCTCTGCATATGTCTGATTTTGAGCCTTAGAAGACTAGAATACCCAGAATCACTCACCGCCTTTGAAAATTGGAGCCATGTAGTTGAAAATAGGTATTTAATTTATGTAAGAAGTTTGCTCTTTCAAGCACCTGTCTCAAACAGCTTCTTATTATCGACAATGTAGGTTGCCACAGTGCCAAGCTATTACTGCTGTATATCAGCCTGCAAATAACGTTATACTCATAGAACTGGGAAAATTCTTTTCATTTTCACAGCTAGTGTGTAATTTTTGGGGTGACCCATCTCTTAGCCAGGCATGTAATAGCTAATCAAGATGCAGTGCAAAGATACCAGAACTCATATTTTTTTTTTATTAAAATAAAAATATAAGGGAAAAAAATAAAAAGCACACGCACACACACAAAAAAAGCGCCCTGATCTATTTTAGTCACATATTATAATTCTGTTTTTAGTGCAAGAATTTAATTATACATATTTTCATCATTTCTCATATTCTGACATATTAATTAAGGATGCTCTAATTCAATTTCAGTGGCACTATTGGCCTATCCTGTAAAAATATTTTCCTGTTTTGGTAAAAATACAAAAACGATGAGGAAGGTAAAAGCAGCACCACAGTTTGCTGCCTACATGCCGCTGTTTCTTCTTGTCATGGAAATAGCAGACTAATTATTTTATAAAGTGATAGATTCCCCCATCTGTACAGTGTTTGGTGGCACTAACACTTAATAAAATATACATGGGAAACCAGCAGTTTCCTGAAGGCTCCTGCACTGAAGTGTGTCTGTCTCTGATGGCAGAGCCACAAAAACGCGGTGAAAGTGCCTCATCCTTTCACTATGATGACACATGGACTCTGTCCCCATTACACTGTCCTTGAAAACTTTGTTAGTAGGCAAGGTTAATGGACTCATATGTCTTCTCAGTTCCCCTCTAAGACCCTCAGGAACTGGAAGGCATCACCTTGGGGCTAAAGTAGATGGCTAAGCTTGGTTTCCATTGTTTTTGTCATAATATATTTAGTTTTTCTGCTGCGAGTTCAAAGTATTTCAGCTGCAATATGCACAAGGGGATGTCAGCAGCAGCTAATAAAATGATATGACAGTAAACAGTACACAACCTGTAGTCAGATAACTATCAAAATCAAAGTTGCCCTTCATGATTCAAACACACCAATATCTGTAGCTTGTCAGCCTTTAGAAGCAGCTGCCCAGCACCAGCTCCAGCCACTTGAGACTGGGGCTGATGGATGAGGTTGCCACAGAGAGAGAAATGGCTGGAGCTGCCTCACACCACAAGCCAGGAGCAGAGCCCAACCTCATGCCATCAGTGGGGTTGTGCTTTTGCACCATGAGCACAGCCTGAGGATGATGTTCAGTCTGAATGTGTGCTCTTCATCTGTTTCAGGCTGGTTTGCATGGAGGAGGCAGGGAAGGGACAGTTGTGCAGCTTTCCTATTCTGACAATTACCCGCCCCTGTTACTGCTGTGGTACATGTCAAGGTGTATTCATGCTGGGTTCAAGTCAAACCACCTCAAAATGCACAAGGGGATAATGGGAGCATTAGTGACTAACGAGGGCTTTAGCCTTGAAACTGAACACAAAATACTCTGAGGAGCCAGGAATACTCTGAAGGGGACAACAAGGCTCACATAAACACTGATGCATACACACAAGGGAGAGAACAGAATAGCCTTGGACTCTTCAGTCCTGGCAGGTGAAATATGTCTGTAGAAGTTTCTCAGACTATCATTAACATGTACCTGATAAGTATGGCAGTGGGATCTCAAGGTCTCCACTGTAATCCTGCCTTCTTTTAATTCAAAGGAAAGTGATGTACCTTAAAGCAATGCAGACATGCAACAATCATTTAGCTGTCCCCAGTTCCTGTCAGAGGGACATGAGCTGGTTGTGAATCATTCCCTCAAGAAATCTTGGTAATCTTGACTATTTTTGCATTTCTTAATATATTTTGATTTAAAGCCTAAATTAGACTTAAGCCAGCGATAGTGTGTCTTGAACCACTTTTGAAAATAAATGAGATATGCTGATGCCGAAATGTTGGTAAAAGGGGATTAGGAAGACTAGGCTGCTTTCCACCCCAGTGGCTTTGCGTTGCTATTAGGAGGGATGGATTAATATCAGATTTCTGGTATCTGGTTCCTCAGTGATACTGCTTAATTATCCAGATAAGTGATCAGAGTCAAAGCATGAGTGACAGCATAAATATAAAGAACATCATCTTATAATTTTCCCCTTAAAAAAACATGTATATTAGTTTTAGTATCATAAAGATACATTTTTAAAGTGCTCATTAAAGTTAAAATTTTAAGTAGCTTTTAGATATTCAGTCTAGGTTAGTCATCCTTTAAAAAGTTGCAGTTTATTTATTCATTGACAGGCATAGACAAGTGGCTCACACTGAAAGACTTCCAAAAACACTGTCCTGCTTGTCCCTACATTAAGCAGCTTCTTCCACTCATTCCCCCACAATCAACTATTGAATTTTCTTCCTTTTCACTCTCACTGCCCCATTGCAGAGCCCTCACCCTTGTTGAAGGGGGTGGCCACTGAGGCTGAAAACACCTGATCTCCCTGCTCAGTCTGTAGAGGGGAGGTCTGTGAATTCCCAGGTTGCTTCTCAGCCCTGATCTTCTTTATAGCTCTGGTCTCTGTTGGCTGGTAATTTTATCCAGTAACACATTTGATATGTGTAAGTGTGTGAATGCACTTGTGTACTTTCAATGTAGACAAGTACTTGGACTAATCAGGATCTTGGGATGGGAGAAAAAGCTTTGGCACCTATAATTCATTCAAACAGAATCACTTTGACTGTGTTTTTTTGTCCCTTGCTAAGTCCTTTTTCAAGAATCTGAGATTGGTGTCAGACATGCAGAGAGGAGTTAAACATGATTTTAGTAAAACTTCCTACTGGAAACTTTTATGTCATCTATGCTTGCCCTACCTCACTTGCCAGCAGGGCAGGATTTCCAGATATCTTGAAACTAAAAGGTGGAGTAGAAATTTCTCTGTTGCGGGAGAATGATTTACTCAGTAATTTAAGGACATGAAAGAGAAAAGATTTTCGCTGGGGTGGTTCCTCCATTCTGTGAGTAAGCAGGAAAGAGAACAAGCTGTCTCTATTCATAATCTTCAGCAAACAAAGAAAAAGCCATAGAAGAAAATTTGGGGGGAAAATCTGCACATAATAGGCAGACAAATCTGAATACAAACTAAATCAAGAACTAGAGCACTGTTTGCTCCTCCAAATGCCCAAAGTTCTTCAGCCATATATATTTTATACTTCATTTCCATATATATTTTAGACTTCATTTGTTTCTAATAAGATTTGCATGCTTGTATCATGCACTGTAGCACACAGCAGCTAGATTTCGTACTAGGGAGCAAATATTTTTCATTTTCATTTCTGGTCTTCTGCATTTCAGACATTGCAACTACTGCAAATTCTTCATAGACTTTTCCTGCAGTTCTTCTGCAGAAATGCAGATGAGGCTTCAATTCACACTTGCCCTCCACCATTTCCAGTGAATAGCGATGCAAACTGGTGCTAACAGAAACTACTCATACAGAAAACTGCCTCCCTCTTTCTTTCATTTTCTGCCTCCTCCGGGAGCGGGGCAACAACCTGATGTGGATTGCAGACAGAAAAGAGAATTGAAAGCTGTGGATGTGAAAACTCCGTACATATTGAAAGCAGTCTAGACCTCATACAGGTCATTCCTGTACTTCTTTCTGTAGGTCTCATTTGACGATGACTCAGAAGTAGGGAAGACTCGTCATACTTGTTCAAATTTGAGTCTGCAGTGGGAGGAGAATTTTTGCTATGGGTCCAGCACCTTCATTTCTGCCACTGAGGTAAACTAGAGGCTCAAGAAAACATCTTCCAGGGTTTTGCCTTTTGGTGGTAGTGGTCTGTGGCTTTCTGTTTTTTTGGGGTTTTTTTTTGCATGGTTTTAATGTTAACAGGAAAAAGACAATTTAAATGATCCTTGTGTGTTGGACACACCAGCATGCAGGTAGCTAAACATAAGACAAAATGCAAAATAAAAATAGAATAGAGTTTCTGACAATGATCTACATAGGGTATTTTATACTCTTTTCTGTGACCTACTTTTCTCCAAGGTTCATCTAACCAAGGCTCATCTCTTGCCAGAGGTTCCTTAATCGAATAAGTCTGGCCAGCTGTTGTATTAGAGAAAGCCAAGGAAAAGCCCTCTAAACTGCTGTTATTCACTGACACTCACCTGAGTTAATAATATCATTGCACGGTGTTAAAGACTCTTTAATGTGGGAGGTCACACCTTTAGAAGAAGATGAGATTAGTCCTTGGCCATCCTCTGCCATTTATCCCACAGTGTTCTCTGGAGTGACTATTCATATGTCCTAATTTAATTGCAGCCAACTGTTATTCTCAGCTACACATGCTTTTCACCTCATATCAATCTACATTGCATTTTGTTTTTTGTGGATAAAGCAATATAATGGTATTTCAAAATATGTGACTTTCAGTGTTAGGAAAAGGGTATGGAAAGTGAAAAGGTCTCTGTTCTGTCCTTTCTATGGGTCAGGTCTGTTCTCTTCCTGGAACTTTTTTGATTTCACCTTGTAAGGAAAGTATAGAAACTTTCCTAGATTTTCACAGATGCTGTAAGAGCTGATGTGGCTGACCAGGACACTTAAGTGCTCACAGTGCACATTCTCCATTCTCAGCAGTAGAAGAGCAGGGGATCCCTTGAGTACCTGTCCTCAAACACAAACATGAGACCATATGGCTTTAGCTCACTCCTGAGTCATCTGCTAATGCCACCCCCAAACAAAATGCAATAATGAATAATCAAAAAATTAAAGCAGCAAAAATCTTGTCTAAAGATTTCATACACTTTCCTGGAAATAAGCTTGTACTGCCCATCATGAGAGAGAGATGGTGACCTTGGTAAATTTTCCCAATTGCAAAAAAGCCCCCCATATAGCTTAATTTGTAAATATTGTCATATGGACTGCTGGTGATCTCCCACTAAATCATACAACCTTTCTCAGGCTATTTAAAATTGAGACATTTTTTCATCTGAAAATATATCAGACTCACTTGCAGTCATCACTATCTGTCCTGGTTCCTAAGCCTTTGGAAGCACAGACTGAGCAGAAGGAGCCATCAAGACCTCCAGAGGGTATCCAGAGGGAAGGAAGGTTGCACATTCCTTGAAATGTAGCTTTCTCCATCCTACAGCTGTCCCCTTTAGTTAATCATCCTGGACCCATTAGAAATGCAATCTTCCTGGTCTTCCTGAAACTACCCCACCACTGGGCCTGGGAAAACCCAGCCCAGCTTACAATTTTTGCCTCTCTACATAAAATAAGTAGTGCCAGAACACAGGTATGAGTACTGCCCTGATAAATCTGAGCTTCATACTTGTTAGCACACTCCTTGGAGAAGGATCTCTAAAATCTCAGAATAGCAGAATAGGCCTCAGAATATCATATAGTATAGGATAGAGGAGGGATATCAAGGCATGTGATTAGCAGAAATTGTTTGCATTTCTGTGTCACCCATTTATTCTATTTTACATCTAGTTTAGTATATTAGAATGACAAGACAGGTTCTGGACTTCATCAATTTTATCTCAATTTTAGAAGTAACTAGAGTCAGAAAAGAACATTTCTTGTCTGATAGATACGTTAAGTAAATCTTAAACCTCACTTCACATAAATAAAAAACAAGCAGAACATGCCTAAAGTTATTAATTGCGGTATTTTTCACTCATTAGTGTGAGTAGACATAAAGAACAAACAAAATTTGTGTCAAGTTTCTTGCCTTGGCCACTAATATGAAACATGAGTGTTGAAACATTACCCAGTGAGTTTGTCACATATGCAAGGACCTTGTGCTTGACTTCATAAGCACCATCTACATTGATTTTGCTGTTCATATACTCTGACATATTCAATACACAGACACAAAACCCACTAATATTATCACAAATATATAATACAAACAAGGGGACACACTATTAAAGGCAGTCTCATCATAGAAATATTGTCCCCGTATCAGCCACCTGTGAAGCTAAAGATTAAATACATTATTTTTCCTGAGCACACTAGCTACAAAAGAAGACAATTTCACCCATAAGTTATACAGTTGTTTGTGTCAATGATAATTTAACTAAGGCCAGGAAGTAGAAGCAATGCTTTAAAGAATTATTACACAATACCTTTCTCAGTTTATTTTGAGCTGTGTCTGACTCATCAGAATGCTATTTTATGAATAGTTTGAAGGGCTGTTAATGTTTCATCTAAGCAACAAGATTTATTTCTCCACTTCAAAGTCTGTTTGTATGCTGTTTTCATTTGGTTTTGTTGGTATATTTATTTATTCTTTTTTTTTATATTCAACACCAAAATTTCTTGGCTGAGATTTTAAGCAGTCACACACTCCAGAGAAAAGACATGTGTCAAACTGTACCACCTCAAAACCCAGACTGTCCATGATGCTTTTGTCAACAGAAGCAGCAATGAGATTTGGGTAGAGCCCATGCTTCTACAATAATCTAAAGATTTGACAAGGGTTCAGTGCTAAGCAAGGCATTGAGGTGTCTAGCAGAAAAATTGAAGAGTCAATCTCTATTTCCCTCATAATAATTTACAGCCCAGATTTTCTACTAGCTTTACCCCTTATTTTGTGTCTGTTGTTTTCAGAACTCACACCTTGTAGCTACTATTCTCTGATACAGCAAAACAACATTTCAGCCTCAAGAACTACTTGTGTAGCAACTTTCACAGACCCTCAAAGAACTTTAAATCAAAATGAAGACAGATCCATGAAAGTCTGATAAGAAAAACAATACATTTTCTTCTTTCTCCTGAAGAATTTAGGGTGTCAGGAAGTGTCAGAAATATTTTAGTAAGGGCAGGATTCCTTCAAACAGCAGTACTCAGACTCTGCAAAGTAGGAATTAAAAAGGTTACAAATGCTGATCTCTCAATAAGTGTTTCCTTTTTTCTTTTTTTTTTGGTTGTTTTTTTTTTTTGGTAAAAGATTCACACATTAAAGTTAGATCTGGGGCTGATGTAAAATCCATTTAGCTTCATTGAGGTTAATGAACCGAAGATGATATACACCTATTGAGAATCTGCCTATGTGTGTGATCAGTTACAATGCTATTTGTTTTTATTGGCTTAGCCATTGATGTACTACTAGGGGGCTCTGAGATTTTTTAATCAATAAGAGTTAGCATACTTGAAAACTATGCCTCTGTGAAACTAATGCCTGAAAAAGGCTCTCTTGAAACTAGATTTCCTTTGAGATGGAGGTATGGCTATATACTGCAGAAATCAGAAGATTTTAAACTGAATTTTCTGCTAAATAAGTGAGTCAGCACACATTTATCCTCCATGAGAAACAGTAGAAAATTTGAAAAATGAGTGCATCTTTCACCCCTCATAAGGGGTTATCTTGCAGTAGGGGAATATCAAGAGGAAAGAAATATCTCATGCACACAAGATTAAAAAAAAAAGCATAAATTCCACTTTATAAATAAATGCAAAACAGTATAAAAAAAAGCAACACGTTATGAATAGATACCTTTGGAAATAAATTTCAGAAGCCTCCAGAGAGCTTGAGAAAATAACTAGCTTGCACAGCATTAAGTGGAAGGAGTTCCCCTAAGGGAATCAAGGGATCAGAGATATCCTGTCTTGGTTAGTCTTTGATAAGTTTGCATCTGTGTCTTTTTCACACTGCTGGTAATAAGCAGAGAGATGCGGTCTTACATGGAGGCAAATGGCAAAATTGTTTCTTAGGCTGAGAATACTAAAAATGATTGATTTTATTGGAATTATATTAGCACAATTTCACACCCTATTCAAAATGCACAAGGGGAAATGGATTCAGGGTTTGCTTTCTCCCCTTCTCATGACCTCACTGTGTAGCCTTGAACAGAAGTGCTCAAAACTGCTTCAAGCACAAAATGAATCTGTGCTGATGAAACTAAACATAAACCACCCCTCTTTGCTGATGTCTATTAATAGTTTTTGACAGACCTAGAGAAACATCGCTCAGTTTCTTAAATATGCTTAAAATAGAGCAGGATATGTCAGCACATTTTTCTAAGTCAAAAAGTTTGTAATTCTTGTGGGTAGACGAACAGTGCAGGATTCATCTCACCCAGCATCAGCCACAAACAGAATATTTATCTCTAAGATAGTCAGCCTAGAGTCCATTTCATCAGTAGAACTTTATAAGAACTTTTAAGGCATGATTCATTGGGCTTATTTCAGAGATCTACCTTTTAATGAGACACACTGCTCAGAAAAATACCTGTTTCATTCTGTTGACTGTAAAGGAAGCTTATATTGATTAACTCAGAAACACTTTTTAGACATCCATGTTTGGCTAGATGAATGTCACTGGATAAAACTGAAAAATAAAACTCTCTTCTGCAAGTGACCATAGTTTGTGAAATATTTATAACTGCCAAAGTGATCACCTTTTTTTTCTGAAGTCTGAGATTTATTTTTCTTTATTTGTGAAAAGAGGAGTGTAGCTATTTGATCAAGTCTCCTGGGTCCCTTTCATACTGGAAATTAGTGACAGAGGTCTGTGCCAAAAAGCAAATCAGACTCAATACCCTGCCTACAACTGCATAAAGCCCAAGACCAAAACAAGATTTAAATCTAGCCAGGCAAGTCTCTGCAAGCTCTGATTCAGAGGAATTGGAATACATATAGTCAGAGATTTGAGGTATTTGGTATACAAATAAATACAAACCCCATAACATTTATATCAGCTAATAATCTCTAAAATTTGCTCTTCTGAAAAACTGAGCTGCAAAACTCTAAAACTGAACAAAATCCACTGAAAAACCAGAGAGAGAGAAAAAAGTGTTGCAAATACAATTTTCACACCGTTGGACTCTTCTTTTGAATATTTCCACACACTGCTTCATATAAGGAATTAGTATTACTCGAATTGTCTCTCCTTTTCATTGGTATAAATCAGTAGTGACACAATACTTTGTGGAAAAATAAACTATTGTCAGAGCTCTTGTAAATTACTTGATGATACGTATTTCTTGCAGGAAATGAGAATTCATGGGAGACAAATTCTATGAAACATGTCTAATGTGAGGAAGTGTCATCTAAAAAATATAATGATACATTACAATAAAATTGGAAAATTCCATTTTGACCACTACTGTTAGCTGTCATCCAGAATTACTATTGCATTGTGATTAAAAATAAGTTAAAGTAGGAAAACAAGCAATCTAATTTAATCAAAACATAGCAATTAAACAAGACCATTTTATAATTCACAAAACTTGAAAGCATTTGAAAGCATTGATTTTTTTTTATTTTGTGTAAGGAAAAAAAACCCCCACAATTCTTATTTTTTTAAACAAAAATATCACTCTTCTTTCTACCTTGTTAACAAGGCAAATCTATGATGAATAAGAGAAAAATCACACACCTAAGAAGTCAGGAAGCCATTTAAACCCATACCCCCAAAGACCTAATTTTTATGGTTCTAATTCCCATAAAACATTTCAATGTGACATAATTTATTTAGAAGCTCTGAACTTCATAAGGATGAGGAAACTAGAAGTATGTAGAAAATACATGAAAAATGAAACCACTACAGAAGTCTAAGCATGTTAATAACATATTCCAGTAATAACTGGAGAAAAACATAATATGCACAGTATGTTTTGCATGAATTATTTATTTTACCTATATACATAAACTAGTGCACAAAAAATTTCTTCTCAAATAATTGTGTGTTGTTAATGGGGAAATAGTACAGCATATATTTTGACAATTTCTTTCAAAGTCATAGTGGCCACTTTATTCGCCTAAAGAATTCAAAACAACTGAAAATGATGGCACACCAAAGACTAGAAATATTTGCATGTGACAAGCTTATAATGTGACCCAACACTATCTGAGTGAAGTTAAGAATTACCAGGCACACAGTGAACACAAAAGCTCAGGAATCTGCCTTTCACTCCCCTCCCTGTGACTTGTTATCAGAGGAAGATCTTAGCGACACAGAAACAGTTTTGTCATTGACTTATCAAGGGCTGAATTTCAGTCCTGAAATTTCAAGGAAATCCAAGACAAGTGTTAATAATATATCAGAATATAAATAGGCTTAACAGACGGTACCTCCACCTTCCTCCTTTCCATTATCTACCACTATATTCTGCCCTAATTCAAATATTTGCCTTATGTAAGACAGAGCTTCCAGTGAAAAACAGCAAACCCACCACAATACTATCAGTAAACTTTTTAATGAGACCAGATGGGGAAAAATATTTGGAGGTGGACAAATTGGGGTATCACTGTCCTGGGCTTGTGGCAGGAGCTACAGGGCACTGACAAGAGCCTTTACTGTCTTTGACAGCTGCCCAATGAAGCTTAATCAGCCTTGGATGCATTCCCCTCTGATTTTGCCCTTTATTAGCCTCCTTAAAAGTCATCAGTGACATCAAACTTACAGGAGCTGTTCATCTGCTGGAGCTGCAAGTTCCACACATGCATCTCATACTCTGCTTGCACCTCTTTACTGAAAGAAAATTATTGTAATGATGAAAAAGGGAGGTAAACTTGTTATAAACTCACCGCAGACATATTTATTTACATTTCAAATGTGAATAGTATGTCTAAGATGTATTGTTCCAGTTTCAGGTGCATTGTGTTATTGCAACACAGAAAACAATTTAAAAATAGCATATACAAAGAGAAATGCAACAATACCTGTGCATTTTATGCACTGTCTCTAATTATTATTTCATTGTATTATAATACATGTTATTTGAGGGTCTTGAGCCAATACTGAAGAATCCTTCTGTGTTTTTAATGACAATTTTTAAAGGTTTAAGCAATATCTACTTACCAATGTATTTATACAACCTTAGTAAATGTAGTCAATGATAACAAAATAACAATTACGGAGGAAAGCCTTTTTCCTAATGTTTTATCTCATAAGCCTTGCCAAACAAAAGGAGCTGAAATGACCTAGTTATGTGAGTTCTTTCCCTTCTGCATCCTGACAAGGATCTACAGGCCCTAAAGGAACCTGGATTGAGCATTTTCTTCCCTGGAGAAAAATTATTAACACTAATCCTTGTCTTTGAACACAGCAACCTTTTGATTGGTGTAATTGAGCTACATTACCTCACTTTTCTACTTCTGTCACAGCATCCTATAGATGTAGCACAACTGAATTCATGAGCCTCATATAGAAAGGGTCAGAGTATTAATATGTTAATAGTGTGCTGACTTGCAAATTATGTTTTTTTTATAAAGTCTCAGTTAATTACATTGCAAGGTTTTGAAGCCAGACTGAATTTTACTCCTGTGAATTTGCAATGCTAAGTGTCCTTAAGTAGACAAACTGCGAGAATTTCATAAGAATTTGGATAAAATACTTGGACCTGATTTTTAAAAGAGACATCTGCTTTTATAGATGCCCAATTTCATGTGCATGACTAGCTGTTACATGCCTGAACACATAAAATGGAAAATGCTTACTTCTTTTTTTTTTCATTTCACATGTTGAAAAGAAAAAAACAAAAATAGTAAAGATAGGAAGGTCTTAAACCCTCTATCACTTTCCAGCCTTGACCAGTGTGCTATAAGCCAATCTATCTGAAACTACTCATCAGTTCTTTTAAGTAATTTTAGACAGTGATAAAAATTATTAAACACTGGGATGTACGTCCACTGCACTGATGGGATATGGCAAAAAGTTGGAACAGCAGTTTTCAGATGTGTCATTAAAGCTGAAAAAATGAATGTAAAATATACAATTCAAAGTCCTCTTAATCTAATAATGTCCCAAAGGCAATTGAGGACTTTTCAATTTCCATTTATCTGGAGCCTCCTGATTGCCATGTTAGCCAGCTTTGGGGAGAACTTTGTGCCATGGAAATTATAAGGGCATCTCAGTGGAAGATGAGGAAAAAATTCAGGCTGGACAGGGTTTTGAGTAATCAGATCCTAGTGCAAAGGGTCTGTGCCCACAGCTGGAGGGCTGGAATGGGATGATCTTTAGAGGTCCTTTCCATTCTATGACTCCGTGAAACAAATGTGTTTGAGGGTAATGACCAATGCAGAGAGAATTAAGTAAAAAAATAATGGTGGAAATCTGGAGCAGGGGACTTCCCACCAAGTGACAGAATCACTTCTAATATAAGATGGCTTCACTCAGAGTCATACATTTAGGGAATGTGAAACCTCTTTGATTAGAATCTATTCTCACACACTTGAGATCGAAAATCTCTTTGTGACTGTGGTGTCAAAAGCACTTCTAAAAACATTTACCTTTCTCCAGGTCACTCTTCTCCTTTCATCAGTTTTTAGGATTAGCACTGAAGGAAACATCCAGGAAAGAGGAAAGGAGAACTGGAGATCTTCCTGGATTTGTCTCTCATGAAAGAGAAGTCAGGATCCCTATTGTTAAAGACAAGAAAATAAAAGCTCAATTTGGCCCTTTCTCTAGGTGATGAAAATAATATAAAATTATGTTCCTAAAAGCATGGAAGGACAATCTCATGGTTCCTGGTGAGAAGTTGAACCACAGATCTGTCTCTGTCCTTATCCTATCAGAGAGGTCTGCTGTGACCTGAGAGAGGCCATGGCTCACAGAGTTGATCTTATCTAACTTTAGAGATCTGCAGTGCACACACCTGAGCCAGTTACCCATGTACCTTTTAGTGTCAATTGAGAGAAACAGGCATCTTTAGGGATTTTTTTTTTTAAATCTAGCTGAGTTTCTTCTTCAAGAGAAGCTATGTTGTGTAAGTTACAGAAGTATGCACTTTATCAGACTGCTTCCACCACTGGTTTTTCTATGTATTTGGGTCTTTTCTTATGCTTTTACCTGACTTTGCTATTTGGATTTTCTGCACAAAAGATGAGTGCTACCAAGATGCAGCTGGTTTGCACAAGGTTAGATTAGCTGTTTTCTCTATTCAACTGGGGAGAAGGTGACAAAAGTACTACCGGCAAATCAGTAAAAATTTTAATTTGTGTTCATTTTCAAATAAATTGGTAGAATGGAAAATAAATATTTTTTGATTTTGGCTTGTGTAGGAGTAAGAATATGTTTATATCCAACATATAGCACAACAGGAACTCAACTGTAGTTCAGTTCCTTGGGCTATGGAATAAAAATAATATTGCTTTAAGATGTGTTGGTCTATGGCCACTACTTTATATTTCTGTATTAAGGGAATTTTAAATATTAAATCAATCATTCTATTCAGTCTTTCAAATACTGAAAGCCTTAATTTTGCTACATTCTTCAATTCTGGAGTGTCTCCATAATGACAGTTTTTCAACTATTCTAAACTGTTTAGAGAAGACTTTTGTTATCTACAGAGTTATATGCTGGCATTAGTGATAAAGTGACAACTGAATAAAAGATGTTGCATAAAATATAGGACTGATCCTCAGAGATGCCTTTGAGTTACTAGTTCTGAGACTCAAAAGGGACACTGCATCCCTTCCATGTAGGAATCTGAAAAGAAATTTACTCTTCTTTTGCTTTTGTTTCCCACCCCAAATTTCATCTAGTTAATGTGTACAAACTGGAATCAACATTTGCCTGAAACAAATTGTTTATATAGCACCTGGCTCAAGGAGGCCAGAACACTCATTCTTTGCCTCTTCTGTAGTCATAACTGCTTCTGAAAATCTATCATTGGACCTGCCACTGAATGGAGGTGAAGTACCAGTGAACGAACACCATGATGCAGTGCACATTCTTACAAGTCACTCAACTAATGAAGTTAGATTGCTGGAATATAAAATGCAGCTCTTTCAAGCACTAGCTGCAAAGGTTTCCTTTTACCACTGCGATATTGAGCAATCATGGGAGATGGTCATAAAGATTTCACTCACACCTGGCCATCCTCACCTTCTCAGAGCCTCCTGCCACCATGCAGTGACTCAACGCAGCCACAAATTCCATACAGTGAAAGCCAGGGCAAGAATACATCTTTAAAAAAGCAACATCTCAGGGGAATCTTTCCATCTGAAAGAAAGGGAAGGCACAGGCAAAAGCAGGAACATCTGCAGCCCAGGGAAAGCTATTCCTCCTTGTGAATATCAACTCATGTTGTGAAAAAAGACTTTCCTGCATATATTTTAATAGATGATTTTCTGCTCTGCACAGCCTTTAAAAAGCATATCAAAACCAATAGCCAATGACTTTTTATCAGGTGCTGATCTAGGCTGGTGGTTTTAGTGGTCTTACTGATTTGCAGTGTCAGCTAACTGCTAAACAAAAGCTGTACCTGGTAAGTGGCTGCTTTCTCACCACAGCCATTTTGCAGGAAGACATGCTGGAACTTTGTTGAGGGGCAATAGGTGGAGGAACACCAGCCTGTCCCACTGTTCCAACCTCACTGCAGTGGTGACAGGTCTGGGTGCACCCTATTTGCCCATATAATGATTATACCCTACTAGCACAACACCCTGACCAGGAGTGTAGTAGTGTAAAGATTGCCACTCATTTTAGAACAAATATAAAAACTTGAGCCATGCTATCTGCTAGGATAAAATGCCTGGAAGAAGCAGGGGTTTGTGTGTTCCATGAAGAAAAGGACTTCTATATTTGGCAAATTAACACACGGATCTACACCAAAGGATTCAGATCTTGGATATAAAGATAACACAAGTTATTTTGGTGATGCAGAATCAGGGTGCTCTCTGGTGTATATTATGGGCTGTTTCCACCCTCACATGCAGATCAAAAGGTAATGTAATATAAGGGTGCAGAATTAAGTGCAATGCACTCTGAAAGGATAAGAAGTCTCAGATAAGGCAGTATGTCTCATGAGAACCATTCCATTTCTATAGATGAGCCCCATCCTGCACACTTGGTATCAGCAGTACTTATGCTTACACTGGAATATCTGTAATGCCACAAGGTCTGTTTCTGTGGATAGCTGTTAAATGGGCAGAATAGTCAACATTTTGATAGCATTACCCCACAGTGTGGGGCCCGAGCATCTGCAGTTTCAAACTACCATTTAGTCTCAATATATCATATGCCAGCACTTGTTTGTCTAAACACATCATTCAAGAAAACACATTAGTGTTCTTAGTCAATTATCTATTCCATTTGTTTCTTATCTGCATGTGCCTGTGAATGGTTATCTTAGCTTGCTACTGTGGTTCTGTGAGGTGTGTCCAACACTTAGAACACTATTTCTCATGCTCACTGAAGCAGAGAAAAAAGAGCTGAAATCAGCACTTATTCATTCAGCATGCATGTTTGGATCTGAGTCTGCCATTCTTTCATAATAAAAATTCCCAGGAAATCAGTGACAGTCTTTACTGAATCTAAAAGCCCAAAGATCAGGGATCATTGAGGATCAGGCTCATAATGAATACTTTAGTGGCTATACAGGCATACTGAAAATAACTTGGTACTTAGAGATTTCTGACTAGTACTGGTATGACTGACGACTGGTATATAATTTTGTAAAAAAAACAGAGCTTTGTCTGGGAGTAGAACTTCTACAGTCTTGAATTCAATGGCAGATTTTCCCAAGTTCCTAGAGAAAAGGTCTGAAAGGACTTCTTCCGCCATCAAGTCTATCAGCTTGCAATACTGCTGATTTATTTCCCCTCGATGTTAGCAAGAGTGGAACTACAGGCAGATAGAGGTCAGCCCTAAGATTTAAGTTTCCGCAGGACTCTCTTATCGTTCTTGCAGAAATTGGCTCTGAAGTGCCACAAAAACACAGGAGTTCTTGTTCTTTCCACTGTTCAACAGGCTCCAAGGAGTGAATACCATATCCTCTTCATTCAAGATCTCAGGATGGATTTGAACTGAAGCTGCTGAGGTGAAAGAGCTTGACAAGGCACACTGCTGCCTTCCTCTAAACAGCTGGAATAGTGTCAAAAATCTTTCATTCTATGCATCTCTCCAGCACTTTATCCTGGAGGAAAATAATGCACTGTCTAGTGAGCTGTATTTTTAAAAATAATAGCAAAGAGTGTCTAATTCAAACCAACTGAACTAATTGGACAAAAAAGGATGCAAACAGCCCAGCCTACCAGACTGTATTTAAAACAATTGTTAGCAATCAATAAATCCTGCTGGATTGTTTGATTTCATTAAAGATGTATTTGTTACTAAGCAGCTGGCACCCAAACAGCTGCTTTAAATAGAGAGATATTTTTCCTGCTCTATTTTATCATGGTCTTCATTATTTTATTTGCACATTTTCAGAGACAATGACTACTGAATAGAATCAAAATGCAGATAAGCCTATCTCCTCCTTGTCTGAGCATGTGGTGGGTCAGGGGAATGCATAGGAGAAATGACAGCCTGCTTCCCTTTCTGCTATCCTTGAACATTATCTTTCAGGCTTTCAACAATCAGTCATGAGTATAAAACCAAGTCTGAAACTGGCTCACTGATTAAATAATAAACTAAAGATATCACAGCTTCTTTTCAAAGCCCTGAATTTGGCTTTCTGTGGATACTGACCTGAACATTCACATCCATCAAGCAGAGTGGTCACAAAACGAGGGCTCCCTGGTGTTATAATAGTGCTTCACAGTGGAGTTTGTTCCTTTTAAAGACCACTTTAAAGTATATTTAAACTGAACCCTACCCAGATGAAACCTCTACCCCATTATATAACATATATAATGAAGGTAACAGTTTTTATGTTACATTTTGATAGCAAACCAGGTAGTCTTCCCTTGTGGCTATGTTGTCACCAAGCAAGAGTATTAGCAACTAAAGCATGGATAGCTTTTACAAGCGAGAGCAAAATCAGATCATAAACCAACCACAAATTTGAAATCAGTCCCAGGATCACATGTACATTCAGCTGAGCCAAATTCCAGAGAGTAATGTGGAATCAAGATAAACTTAGATTTTCTTGATCTCCAGTCAGATTTAGCCTCACTGTGGCCATTGTGATGCTTTCAGTTCCACTCAGTTCCACTCCTCCCCCTCAATAGGAGGACAGTCAGCAGGAAAACCAAGGTGGCTTTCCCTACCAGCAGTCTGCCAGCATGCTTTGGGCATAGAAATGTTTGGTTTTGCCCCTTCTTCATGAACCAGTAGAGCTGGGCTTTGGGGCTACAAATGTGTTTGCAGCACAGTTGGCATGACAAGGACGAAAGATGTCCTTGGCTGTTACTATTCCTAATAGTTGCAGAAGACTTTATTTCAAATTTGAAATCCTTACTCTACGTCACTAATCTACCTCTTCACTAATCCCACATCTTCCTCTGTTTTCATGGTGTTCATATTTGTCAGCAATGTGCATCCATCACCCTCAGTTAAGATGCTCGTGGTCTAGAGTTCATCTTCTCCTCAAGTGGCTAAAACTGGCTGTACATAGGCTTCTTCCAGGGGAGCCCCAGCTGTTTTCCTCAGTGGTGCTCCCAAACAGAGCAGCAGCTGAGAAAACAAGGTTCTCAGGCAGTATGAAGTCACAGTCATGGCATTCAGAGTACAGTATAAGATGAAGGAAGATATTCTTTTTCAATTAATTAATTAATTTTTTGGATTGCAGAAATTATGTAAAGCAAAACTGGGAGTGGTTAGCTAGCAAACAAAAACTGAAAAACCAGTCACAATAAACCTTGGCACAGTCATGTGATATGGATAAATCCATATCACATTGGTAGCCAATGGCCAGTGTGGCCAATGTGGCTCAGGTAATATAGATTAGCATTTTAATGAAGTTGTGAGGTACTTGGATCAAGGGGTTTACATGCTTGTTCTATGATCAGCACAAACAACTGAAATCTCAAAGTAAACCCAAATTAGAGTGATCACTCCTTGAAGACAAAAAAGGACTGAACCACATTGATGCTGACTTATTTTAACTTCCCTTTGATTTTTATGAGGCAGATCCTGAGCTGACGTCATTAGAGCTATGCTGATGTGCATGACCCCAATCCAAAAAAACCAGAAAAACCTAATTACAGAAACATCACACAGCACTTTATTCTTGCAACATTTTAGATTCTTTGACAATTGGGGGGTGGCAAGAACCTCCTAAGAATAAAGCTTGTCTGTCAAGCTTATTTCTAGACCAAAAAAGTTTGCATAAACACGTAAAGTTTTTAGACTTACATTGCAAACATTTTAAGTCTGCCCAACACTAATTATCTGTCACATGTCAACCTACGGCCATGCAGGTTCTTTGCAGAATGACAAGAAAAAGGAAGCAGTAGGTATTTTTTTAATATCCATCTATTCCTCTGTAGTTTGAAAAAATAAAAATCCTATTTTAGACAGGCGAAATGTTTCAATGGAACTTTAGATTCATCCTAACATCTTAGGCCCTGCTGTGTTGACCCTCCTCCCCTCTCCCTCTGCTCTCTGCAGAATTTGTATGCAAAATCCACGAAAAGATTTTGGAACAGGCCATACATCCAAAAGCTTTTGACAAGGAATAGGGACTACTTGAAAGAAAAGGTCTTCTGAAGCAGCTTTTCTTTTCTTCTCTCCCCTTTTTTCCCCTGAATTCACGCACCTCTTAACAACTTCACTGATACTTTAGCCTGTGTGGGCTTCGTCCAGCACAATAAATGAGAGACTGCAAACTCTCTGTGTTTAAGACACTGATGGAAGGGAGAGGCTGTGTATGCCAAAAAAGAACCTGTTTTGCTTAGGAAGCATGTGCTATATCCGATGCTTATTAGTTCCTGTTATAAACCAGAGGACAACATATTTTCATAATAAAACACACCTCTAACATAAAACTTTGGGCCAGATGTTTTCAAGCAAAGTCGTCAGTGATAATTCCTCTCAGCGAAACCTGAGCAAGAGTGACTTTCAGCAAGAATTGGAAGAATGGGGTTTTCACATATTCACACAGATTAAGTAGGGCATGTAGAATTAAGACCAGGCATCTGCCCACATCAATTTCAGACAGCTGAATGTTACATTTTAATCCTGCTATATCCCACACATTACTTGCAATGTGCATCAAAAAGTTTATATGTGTCTAACGGGATGATAATACCTATGTTTAAATGTTAGGTCCATTGCCCCAGCTCAGTAAATCAGAAGAAGATGATGCAAGAACAGAAGGAACTTTCATGCATTGTGTTTTATTCCTGGCTGATTTGGAAAATGGATGAGCCTTTTCTACAGCCTCCTAAATCCTCCGTGCTTTGCCTGCCCCATAACATCCCAGTGGCTAAAATAAATCATAATCTATGAGTCTAGTACAACAGAAAGCAGCAAGGAGCAACATAAAGCAACATGGTGTTCAAAAAATATAAAAGTAAGGTAATTTTTTACATACATTATGGACCAAGTTTGACTGCAGGTTATGCTTTTAACCATATGATCTTTTATAAGAGTTCAAGAGCTGACTGTGTGTGACCATCTGAAATTCCCATTGATATGATCTACTACACTGCTCTCCACTAAAGCCTATTGGTGCAATTTACCTGGCTTAAATACTGTATAAGTTGAGTCTCCATACAGGAAAATACCTCTTTTGAAACCACAGACATATGGTTTAGTAATCATAGCTTAACATGTTAATGTGTGTCAGCTCAGCTAGGCCATGTACATGATGTTTGCTTTTAGACATGTATCTGGACTTAGACACAACTACATCTTGAGAAAATATCTCATTCACTTGAATTTAGTGTGGTCTAGCTGTGTCCTGGGTAGTTATGGCAATTCACTTTACGTAATTTATTATATAATAGAAATATATTAGAGTATAAGTCTCAAATGGTGTTACTTTAACTGATTGTATTCAGCCAAAGACCCCTGTTATTTCAGTTTAAAGGTCACATTTGTCAATTTAAATTAACCCTGTTAAATTAAGATTTAATCTCTGTCAACAATAATCAGACTTCAATCAAGTGGAAAAGTGTCCATCCTTCTTTTGTTCCCCCTTAGCTACATCATTTCCAGCTTGGACTTGAGAGAGATGTCATCTTTTGATTAACATTACCCTGACTTGCTTTCCTCCTTGTCTAGGTATGCTACAACAGTCAGGTAGAGTCCTAGGCAAGGGTGTGTGTCTGGAGCAGTGCCAAAATAGTGCAGGGACTGGTGAATGTTACCCACTCCCCTGTCTCAGAGGTGGCAGAATAACAATATATTCCATTGACCACAAATATAATTCCTACGATGTGGTCTGGCTTGGAAAAAATCAACAGTCTTCTACCAAAAATACTTGAGTTAGCTCAGCTCTTTGTTACAAGCCTGGTTTAGGTTGCAACTAAGCATGTCTTTTGAATGAGACAAAAGGAGCAAAGTTTGGTCACAGAGATGAATTTAACCGAGATAACAGAACAAAAGTACGGGCTCAGTTTTCCTGTGCTCACAGCTGTGCAAAAGCTGAGCAAAAGCTGAGCAGCTATTTCACAGTGTGGAACAAAACAGAGGCCAAGCTATAATACACTATATTTGGGCAGCTTAAAACTAGGACAGTGGTAGAGCACATCTGTTCACGGTACCTTAGGACAGCCCATCTTTCATGAAATGGCAAGAAAAAAAGATTAAATACGACCAAATTGTAGAATATACAACTTACCTCTGTGTGTCAGGCCAGCCACAAACTCAACTGTGTGAAAGAACAGTTTTGTAAAGTTCTAATCTCCACCCCAACTAACATACTCATAATTTTATCCATTTTCCCAGACACTCAGACTCAAATAAAACCATAGTGTTTCCTGTGCCTGATTCACAAAAGCCTCACCAGTCCTACAGAATTTAGCAGGCAAAAAGAGAACAATTAGGAGGAATATTTAAAAGCGTTCTTTTCATTATACTTTGGGGAAACATTTTTTTTTTGTAATTTCCTCGATGATGTGTTGTATTGTGCTGTCACTTTGGGCTTTGTCAGTCACGTCTTCTAGTGTAATACAGTATGACTGACACAACATGTGACATGTCACCATGAAATGCATCACTTGGAAACTTTGGCAAACACATTGAGAAGAAGGGATTGCAGCAAAAAGGCTGACTCTTTTTCTTTCTTTCTTTCTTTTCTTTCTTTCTTTCTTTCTTTCTTTCTTTCTTTCTTTCTTTCTTTCTTCTTCTTTCTTTCTTTCTTTCTTTCTTTCTTTCTTTCTTTCTTTCTTTCTTTCTTTTTTCCTTTCTTCCTTTCTTCCTTTCTTTCTTCCTTTCCTTTCCTTTCCTTTCCTTTCCTTTCCTTTCCTTTCCTTTCCTTTCCTTTCCTTTCCTTTCCTTTCCTTTTCCTTTCCTTTCCTTTCCTTTCCTTTCCGTTTCCTTTCCTTTCCTTTCCTTTCCTTTCCTTTCCTTTCCTTTCCTTTCCTTTCCTTTCCTTTCCTTTCCTTTCCTTTCCTTTCCTTTCCTTTCCTTTCCTTTCCTTTCCTTTCCTTTCCTTTCCTTTCCTTTTTTACTCTCCCCTCTTTTCTCTTTCTCTTCATAATAAGTGGGGAAATATTTATTTTCAAGATTAAGGCATAACCAGCAATAGCACATACAATTATTCTCTGAGTGAAAGGACTTGTTAGCTCTTTATTAACCATGGGAGAAACTATGACAGCAAATCAGAAGGCTAAGAAGTTAATTTCCACAAGTGGCCTGAAAAAAACTTACTTACGCTTTTTAATCTGCCTTTAAGAGGCTTCATTAAAATATTTTTAGTTGTCATAATAGGTAGTGAAGCTTCTACAGAAACAAATTCTAGACCTAGTGAAACTGCTAATACAGACATAGAGAGAACTTCACATTTTAACAATCTCATCCTGATGACAGGGTGGAAGTGTAACAGCCAGAGAAGCACCCAACTGTGAGACTGACATTGGCTTCTTTAGGCTGATGGAAATCAGGACAGTTTTCATTTGTTTCTTTGACAATCCTCAAAATGCCCTGATTGCAGGAGCTGGTGGAGACTTTCCAGGAGTTTTCCATATTTCACTCTCTGGATTGTAAATAGTTGCAACACACATCAATGTGCATTTGTAATAAAAAGTGTATAAATTCTCCAGAAGATATCAGGCAGGCAAACTTACATAATTAATTTGAAGACATTAATAAGCTTCTTTTTTAATTCCTTGAAAGACTGAGTGTATTGTGTTTTAATGTGTTTTAAGTAGTGTCTTAGAACTGCCCAGCATTACCCAGATAATCCCTCCTGACCCATTACTCCCTAGTTTTGAACTCAGAGCTTGGATGCAGTGCAGTTATGTTCATTACATTCCTTTATATAGCTCTGCTTTTTGGAGGTCAGAACAAATTCTTCATTAATAAACAGTACTACCCTATGCCCTACCATGAGCGTAAACAAGGAAAAAACCCCAGTGCAATGACTGCACAAAGTCCATGATGAATGCCTGACAATTTGTTGCTTTTATTAAAATCGATGTAAATTTAGCACAATCTGCATGTATTTAACCTTACATCTCGATATTTTTGCTTCCTTTAATTTGGAGCTTGCCTTCTAAATTTCAAGAAATATGCTGAGTAATAAATACCTTTTTTTGTTGTTGTTGTTGTTATTGATAGGAGTCTAAACACTATATTATATTTTATTTCATCTTTTTTTCTCTGTCTTGGTTTTTACTTTCTTATCTACATTAAACCTTTCACCAAACCTCTATTACAAATGCATCTGTCAAGTATTTGTGCACTGTTAATTATGTAGTCCTAAAAAAAGTTCATGAACAGTGTTTTTTCCTTGCTTTTGGGAAAATTTACCAGCTTATTTCAAAGACCTAGGTCTGATGGTAAAATATTAAATTGCTATATTTTTTTGGTCTATGATGAAAAACATGGATGATGATACCTGAGCATAGCTTTCTTGTGAAGAGAAACTTTTTCTATAATTTATCTCTTTCTTTTTTCTGCTGCACTTTCATTGGACATTCTTATGTATGATGTGCTATTTAAAAAAAAAAAAAAAAAAAAGAGTTTTAAGTAACTGCAAAAATAACACACCCTGAAGTTTAACTGACTTATTCATTACCGTGTGAACATCTTGCAGGTTTGCACAGCAAACTCTTCTCAGGAGGTTCGTGGGAAAGGTATGAGCAGGGTTACACACAGTCTGGTAAAGGAAGGATATTCAGTGCTGCTGTTCTTACATACTTGTACTTTTATCACTTCCTACCATCTCACTGGTCGTTAACCTCAAAAGTAGGACAAACTGCTAGAAGTGCTATTATGAGGCACTTCTAGGGTATCACAAATTGGTTAGAAAAAGAAAACAGTGCAGCAGTTAACATCTGTATTACCAGGCAGTGATACTCAGCAATCATAAAGTCCACCATTCCTTACTGCTCAGCTTGTTTTAACCTGTTTTTGTGAAGAATAAGAGGGCCTTGGAAAATGCCTGGCAGCATTTAGGCTCTTAATCTGCAGTTTTCTGAGCAGCTCTGTGTTGCTGCTGTAAGAGTCCTTGTGGGCTTTGCTTTTGCAGAAGGCCAGAGTGCTCGCAGCTTTTTCTAGATACAGAGGAGAGCCAAGGCCACCCAACACCTGTGAAAGCGGCACTGCCTCTTTTAGTGCTGCCTTGAAATACAATTAGTGGGGGAGAGGGCAGATATTAGGGTTTAAAGAAAGAGTGTGTGTGGAGGGGCTGGTCTCAGTGTATTAAAGGAAAAAACAATGGAAAAATAAAAACAAAATATAAAAAAAAAAAGAAAAAAAGACATAAAGAAGAAAATTACCTTATAGCATTTGGGCATTGCAGCTTCACCTACCCTGAGGGATGTAAACAGGAAAGAGTGGTGATCCTGATAGGAGGGCCATTGCACATGGAGGTGTCAGTGATCCACTGCACAGCTGGCCTGGGCGTAGCCAGGCACAGGCAGCATGGTCCTTTGCTGCCCAAATCCCTGGTCCTTTGCTGCAAATCAGCCCCCACCAGAGTGCTGTGCCACAGGAACCTGTGGGCAGCTCCCTCGGGCCTGGCCCCCTCACCACCTGCCTGGCCTTGCCTTTATCTCACAGAGCAGCAAAAAGTTCTCGTGGGAAACTCCTTTCCTTTTGACTGAAAAAATGACAAGTAGAGTCATTTCCTTCTAAGAAAATTCTATAATAACTTGAAAGACCAAAACCTGAGAAACATTGCAATCATAGAATTATTTGGATTGGAAAGGATCTTAAATATCATCTAATTCAAATCCCCCTGCCATGGACAGGAACACCTTCCACTAGCCCAGGTTGCTCAGAGCTCCATCCAACCTGATCTTAAACAGTTCCAGGTATGGGTCATCCATAACTTCTCTGGATTTGCAGGGCATGCTGCACAAGGAACAGAGTGCTGTTCAGTCTTGCACCACTCAGGGCTCCCAGAATCTCAAAGGCTGTGTGGTTATCTGTGCTATTTTCATATTAGCTCTAAATAGCATTTTAAACAATTTCTCATATACGAATTCTGTCTTTCAAAACAGACCTGCATCTCCTGATGCATTGCACAAAGCAGGACAGAGACATGGATCAGTGGGCTGGGGGCCAGCCAAAAGGGACCAGTGCAAACCCTCTGTTCAGATGATGACGTGATGAAAATGGGCAAAGAGATTCCAAACACTCTCCAGTGAAGTCAAAAACTGATGGCTGCCATTCAAACCATGAGCCCTAAAAATCCTCTCACTCTTCTGAGAGCCAAGATGCCAAGCTCTGTCCTTGCATGCAAAGTGCCACTCTGGACCAACCAGACAGTAACTCCTGCTCCCCATCAGGCCCCTCACTGGGCTCTAGAGGCTCTATGGGCCCTGGTATGAGAGTCATATTGCACAAGCTGTCACAAAATGTAATGCTTTGCACTTGCCCTGAAACAACAACTGAATGTCCTGTTTCTAATCTCTCAAAGGGGAATAAAATCAGGGAGAGGAAAATCAGTGTTGCTTGACTGTTATTTCAACACCCAGCAAACCACATGTGTATGAAAACAATTACCTTTAGATGAAAGAATGATGAGTGCATTAAGTGAACATAGATAGTAGAAGATGATCATAAAATATTCCATTGTCATTAATGCACAGAGTGGTTAACTAGAGAAATAAAGAATTAAAAGGTTAGACCTCTCATTTATACTAATCTAGTCCTCATGTTTCTATATTTTACTACTATCTGGTGTACCTGCATATATTTCATTTACAGTGTGGGCTAAGTAATGCCCACTATGGCTAATGTTTTTGGCATAGCTGTATATTCTTGAAAGCTTATATTGAGACTAATACTTTTCAACATTGTCCTTTGATCTGCAGTTAATTTATGTTTCAAGGAGACAGAGGCTAAAGTCTGTTAAACTAACTGATTTTTCAGTTCTTTGGCTGTTACACAAAAATTCATCACAGCTCACATGTACATGCTCTGTTGTTTTGGAGCATTCTGAAATTTTCATTTTCAGGATTCCACTTGGTCTGCATAACAGTACTTCTGGTTGAAACAAAAGGTTTCTTTAGTCTGGAACAAAATATTTCAGTTAAATTGGGTGTATTTTAAAGTTAAAAAAAAAAAAAACAAAACAAACTAACAACTTAGAAAATGCAAGGCTACTCTCATAATGAGATTCAAGGACTAACCACAAGACTAAGGGCTGCACTTCTGTCAGTGAGGCCAGTTCAGAGGAGTTATTCTGTGGTGTGGGGGGAGCCACACTTGAAACCTTTATTTGCATGATTCAGCACAGGACTTTGGGTTCTTGAGTACTCTGGGTGTTACTTGTATGATGTAAATATTCCTTAATCCACCTTCGGTAGGCATTTTTCATGCTCACCTCTTAGGGCTGCTTGTATTACTGAATTTTGCAATACTGGTGCACTGTAAAAGGAAGGAGCTCAGCTCAGTGAAGCTGAGCCTAGTGACAGCTTATATTTGGGCAGGTACAATCCTAAAGGTTGCTACCTCTGAAAATCATCTGTCCCACAGCTAGTTTAGTCCTGCACAGTTCTGCCACTTCGGTACCCTGTGAGTGCAGTAAGTATTAAGTGTTAGGCCTGTCCCCACTTTCTCCTGGCACATGCACGTGAGGATGTAACAATCTCCCCATTCCAATTAGGACATGTCCCAGGTCACATGTTCTATCTGTTCATGAGTTTAGCCTTGAAAAGATTCAAATTCTGAAATACTTTAAGGAAACTGCATTCAGGGCTTCCCATTATTTAATTTTTCAGTTAAAAAATGTTACCAAATGAAATTAGTATGCAAACACCAGCTCCAGATAATCGTTGGAATGAACCCTTTCTATGAGGGCAGCCAGGCAGGGGTAGAGGCTGTGCGGACAGGTTGTACAGTTGCCTACCTTGGAGGTTTTCAAGACAGAAATGGACAAACCACTGAACAACTTGGTCTCCTGAATGACCCTACTCTCAGCATGAGGTTGAACTAGGGACCTACTGAAGGCCGTGCCAGCCTGGATTATCCTGGGACCCCAGGATCCTGTCCAGGTGTTCCCTTCTCCCAGCTTCCACCAACTTAACTGAGAACTTCACTTTCCCAGCATGAATATGAAGAGGGACTAGAAACAGATTCATGAGATAAATCTTGCACTGGTGTACAGTAGCAAAGTTACTGAAGAGGCAGCATTGTCCAGTGAACCAGACCCTGTGCCAAGCCTCAGAAAATTGAGGCATCCCCTGAGAAAGGCTCTTTTATCTGCTATACCTGCCTGTACATCTCCCTTTTTGTCCTCATATATTTCAACAGGGACATTCTTCAGAGAGCAGCTGCCTTGTTGCACTTACAGTCTATAATAAAGCTAGCTTTTAATTTCACTTGGGACTTCATGGCTCAGATATTAGATAAATAATAACAATTCAGGGCTTTCAGTGAATCTATGACAGTTTGCACCCTCTTAAGGGATAGTGAAGGCCTCAGGGATCATGTACTCTCTAATTATATACACTGACCTCCAAAAACTTCACTCAGTCCTCCAGGTTGTGCAAATAATTACTACAGGCTTGAGGCCTTGAAATAATACACTCTTTGTTGTTCCTAAATAAGTATTTACTAATTTAAATTTGTCACCTTAAGATGTCACAAAAGTCAATCCAAAATTAAATGTTAAAAATGGCCTACCCATCAGTTGCTATCTGACAGTACATTCAGATAAAATAGATTTAGATTTAACAAAGATAGGTATTTTTAAGAGTTAACTAGTGACTGAGAAGAACAGCATATTTCAAATATTTGCCTAAAAGAAATACATCCAAGTGCATGGATTATCCATGAGCATCTGTGGGAAAATTTGCTGCCCTCCATCAAAACTAATTACTCTGCATGCAAAAAGAGTGATATGGGGCAAAGTGGGACTGCTGCAGGAACATGAACCTACAGAGTTCACACCTGAAAAATGGTGCTGCCTGGAAGCCTCCCTCAGGAGAGGAGGATGGATCACACTGCATCCCTGCAGAAAGGTGAGGCTTAAAATTATGAAATGGGTTAGCTTATCACTCACCCAGGCAGATTGCAAATACTATAAAATCCTCTCTGGCTGTAGTTTGCAATAAAGTAACTAACATAGTTCTGTATTTGCTCAGTGTCAAAAGAGGAAAATTCCTCCTGCATATCTGTCCTTAGAAAGCAACCCAGCCATTAGACTGCCTGCTCAGTAAAATGCTTTGTGGTTCAAACAATTTGCAGATCATGCACACAAAATTTGCAAACTCTGTCCTGTCATACCTTGCTTGTATGAAAAAATCTATTCAGCCACTGAGTTAGCTTCAAGGTATTCAAAATCAAAGACTGATTATTGAAAGAGCCCACCCTTCTTAAAATCATAACTTATAAACCTGTATCTGTCGTGCAGATAGGTATAGAGAGATGTGTATGCCCACACCACCTCAGCATCTATATTTGGTTTATGGGAAGGCAGAGGACTCACACAAGCTGACAGGCAAGCCCTCCAGCCTGGGCTCTTTAGGTTTGGATTTAATTTGGAGTGGTGTCATATACCAGGCATAAGTCATGCACCTTTTACATAGTTAAATTAAAATCTTGCTTTCAGAAGCAGTATATTAATTGATGGCTCAAAATTACTGAAGAGTGGTAAAAAATATTGCCAGGTAGCTTTGTGGTCACTTATATCTTTCATTCAGCCTAAAATACTTCCCAATAAAGGTTTAAAATACCATTCAGAAACTTATAGTACTTCTACCTGCTATTTCACTAGTTTAATTGCAGCAGTCTGAGATGTCAGTGGCCATGGAAATCCTGAGTAAGAGCAGGGGAAAAAGGGAGAGATAGAGAGAATTCTCTCTAAAAAAAAATAAGTGGGGGAGGTAGAAAGCAAAGTTAAAATTCATCCAAGGAATTAGTCTCAATTTCAAAGTAATATTCATAGACCATTTAGAATGTCATCATGCTTCTTAAAAACTGTGATTGATGGCATTGGTTGAAAGGATAATGTAACATGGAAAAGAATATCAGACTGTATTAGATTACTTTTCCATTCCTCTTTTTTCTTCTTTCCAAATTTGTGGGTGAATTCTAATGTGCATGGGAATCAGGGAACTGCTAGTGGCCAAGGGTGCTGCAGTCAGGAACTAAAAAGCATCTCCATAACCTCTGCCACCATGTCCTATTTTTCCCTTCAGAGACCTGCACACCGTGCTTCTCCCTACCACTTCACCTCATGAAGGAGATTGGTTTTACTGAGTGATGCCAACTCAAGTTGTTTTAATGTGATTGGGAGTGAACTAGAACTCATGATGTGACTTTATCGTAGCAATATTATTAAATTACATTGTAGGAGCTGTGGATGAAAAAAATCCCAACTATTTTATTTTGCAAACATCTAAATCAACATTCTATTTCTGGCTACTGTAATCTATATTACATGCTTAACAGATTCAAAGAGATTTAGAGGTGTTTCTCATTTTTGTAGTAACCCTACCTTGCCACTCTATGGTGACAGGCAGTTACTAGGAGAAAAAAGGGACCTAGCAACACACAGAAATGAAGGGCTCTGCTGCCCACACTTCTCATGACCTTCCTTCACCTTTTTGTTTCTGATCTGTGAAATCCTATTGATTCCTTATTGGTGAGGCTTCCTCCCTCTACTGCCTTTTTTCTCAACCTGCTTGCCCTTCTCCCCAGCTTGTCAAGACTTTGCTGGGAAGGACGCAGCATAACAAGACTTGTCTCAGCCACTGCCACAATCCCTGTCTTGCTCTGTGACCCCTGTACTTGAAGCCCTTTGTTGGTCTACAGGTGGGCATGTGAGACAAATGTGGGCATTTTTTAGTCATCAACCAAACTACTGAGGGAGACCCAGACAGGAAAATCTTGTGAGCCCCAGATTCACTGTCAACACTTGCTGGGACTTTCCTCTGTGTCCTGTATGCCCTCTGAAGGAATTATTGTGGTTTGAAGGGTGTATCAAATATGAATGCTGCCAAGTTCATGGCGCTGCCTGAATGGGTCATGAAAGGATGCTGGACACTGGCAGAATCAGGAGATAGTGATGCAAAGCCCCTAATGGTTAGGATATACAAAAACCCTCCACTGCCTTCTATATTTGCTGTGGTAAACTGGAAAGCAGATGTCACCTGCAGGCAGATGCTTCACCAGAACAACGTGAATGAAAATGTCAGCGCCTCACAAAGGTTATCACTGCAAACTCATTTTCTTCCTGAAGGTGGTGAAGACATTGTGGTGGGGCAGATGGGAATCTTGCAGGTAGGACCATAAAGGTGTTACTAACCAGGAGCTGCCTTGGAACTTAAGAGCCATCTCTGTACCAGACTTTATAGGCAGGCACAAAGCCAGAAGGATTGGTCTGAGCTCTCACAGGTACAATATTTCATGACAAGAACACTGTCAGGAGGCTTAAAGCAATATTGTTTGTCAAGACTGGTTTCATGCATAAGTGATAGTGGCAGCTTCACTGTGGATGCCACGGTGGGGTTAAGATGAGCACACGCACCATCTCCAGGCTCTGGCAAGGGGATTCAAGGTTTCCAACCAGAAACACAAAGCAAAATGCAGACGTTGCAAACTCATGCAAATTGAGACTGAAACAAAGGTCAGTGTGAACCCTTGTGAACTACTGTTAATCTCGTAGATTCTCAGGGCTCTGATTGTGCATTTTAATATATCGGAAAGGTTTAAGCTTTAGCAGAACTAATCAGGACACTGACTGGATCCTACACCTAGAGAATCAAAAACCTTTTATCTCCCTTGACACTGCAGGCAGAACCTCAGGGTAGTCAAATCCAGTTCTGCAGGGTTTTAATGATTGAAATTTTGTGTTTGCATACCAATTTTCCAGCTGATAACTCTTAGAGTTGTCAGGACATAATGACCTGAAAATGAGCACATTTCTAGATGACCATCAGTGTATAATTAGTCCATTAAAATTGTCAAGATGCTACTTTTGGTTAGTTAAAAGATGCATCAAAATCATTCTATTGTTTAAAAATAGGAGACCTTTCTTCCCCTCCAAGGAGAAAGCAAGCTGATTCCTGTATCTGTGGTTTATTGTCAGGGGTGGGTTGCTGTCCTAAGACTCTGTTGACACCACAAATGGGCTTGCTGGTAATATCAAGTGTAACTGCAGGTAAGCCAAGCTTAAGTCAATGAGAACTGTGCTGGGAATGTGTAAAGTAGTGAAAAATTTTAAGCCTTGAGAAAAAAAATCAGACTCTAGATTTTTCATTGTGAACATTCAAAGAAATCTTTTGACTGCACCTCAATCCCCATATGTAAAATGGAGATGATAACAGCGCCTTGGCTCACAAGGTTTCTGTAATGATCAGCTCGTTCAGTTTGTACAGAACAGAGGATCAGAACCGCCAGTGCCCCCAAGCTCCAATCTTTTACATCAGACAATGACCTGGCCTCGGGCAGAACATCATTCATGCCAAGAATCCCTCTTAATTGGTGGCCGTGTAACAGTGACATGTTGAGCTGGTTGTGCTGCAATACAATGCTTCCTGAGACATGTACATTCTCAGATAAGAAAACGTGTTGCAATGAAGCAGATTCTTGTTTTTTGTATCAATAATTACATTTTGATTGTGATTTTCATTCTGAGAACATAGTTTTGAATGAGCAATTCCTGTGTTCACAAAGCTTGGAAAAAGCATGTACAGTGTTATAGGAAGCCAAAGGAGCTACCTGATTTGAATTCATAAGCTCCTTTTATTCCTTTTATTCCATAGTTTTTAATAGGTAAACACTGAGAATGGATGATTTGCAATCATCAACTGTGTGAGAGTTGCTCTATATGCATGGCATAGTTTTCCCATGAAAAGCTTTGTCTGGAATGCAAAAATTTATTTGTGAAAAATTATACATATAAAATTTCCAGCATATATCCAAAGAAGGATAGCAAGACTGCCTCTGCCAGGTTGGCCCCAGAAGTCCCAAATCTGCAATGCTTGTTTGGACGAATTTGTTTTATTTTTGTCAAACTTTTTTCCCCCCCTATCCAGCTTGTACAAACTCTTTGCATATTTTTTTAATACGCATGAATAAAAGATATTCCTGTGGACTGAAATAGTACACAGGCTTTCCAGATCAAATGTTTTCCTTCTCCAGGTGAAATGTGGAAATGAGAGATAGCGTTGTCATTATACTGTATTATTTGTTTGTTTGAACAAATATGGCCACAGCAATCATTTCCATCGATTTTCTAAGAATAACAGTCTGCTTTTTTTTTTTTTTAACAGAAATCAATGAATGCAAAATTTTCTGTAAAGCCTTCAGTTAAAAATATTCCTCCCTCAACCTCATGTATATTAAAGTGCACAGAATATGCTGACTAGCATAACGCAATAAAAGTGATTACTGGGAGGCAGTGGAGGTGATTAAATATCACACAGTAGTCAGAGTTACCTGGAAATATTATGCATCCAACACTCAAGAGAGTAAAAAAAAAACCCACATCACAACAAACAAGTTCCTTAGAAGTTTGCAACTCCTGGCCAGCCACCCTATTCTATACATGGCTCTGTGGATGGGGTTTTAATGGATGCATGACAGCAGGCATTGTCTTACACAATGTGAAAAACTTCATCATTAGGAGGGAGGCAGATGAATGTCCATCGTAACACATATTTTGACAAGGAAGGTTTAGGTTCTCCTGAGAAAACAATATAGGCAAAGAATCTGCCTGTTTACAATTGACATGGTTAAATATTGAGGAGCTTGTTCAACTGGTTGCTGGGCAAACTGGAGAATTTACTGCTGTAGCTGGGGAGACTAATTCCTCACTTGACGACCGGCTGACTTAGCCATACATTTCTAAGTCCGAAATACAGTAATGATTTAAAGCAGGGAAAAACCATCAATTAGTCATTTTCAAACTCCCTCGAGGTATTGAAAGTATGGAAACTATTATTTGCAGTGGGGAGAAGTAACTTAAGTCTTAGAGCAGAATATGTTGATGATGGCATGAAACTTTAACAAATACAAGGCTCTTTGGTCTTCCTCATAAATTTATTGTCAATATGGGTGAAATCTGAGGAGGGAATATGAGTAATGAACCACAGATCAGAAAAATCCCTATAGATATTTTTCTATTCATTAGAACACGGATTCTCTGTTGAAAATGTACATATTGGAGCTGCTTCTTTTTACTGGACCTCTTCTTCATATCCTCCATCTCCCTGTAGTGCCAGACTGCAGCTCTTTGTCTCATTGCAGACTCCCAATTTTAACGCAATACCAGCTTTCCAATCTAGATTTTTTTTCAAAACTCTCTGAACCTTAATTTATTCCAGATCTTCCTTTAAATGAGAAGCATGAGAAAAGTAACTTAAAGAATGGGTCTGGTCCCAGGAGTTCCTGAACACCTCCAAATCCATGATAGCTTCAGTGAAAACTGTAAGGTCCCAGCGCCAAGACCTGACTTCTGATTATTCCTAAATACATTATGTTGACTCTAGACCAGAGATCTTGGGTCTTCTCAACTTTTTGCCATACATACACTCCACTTTATTTTGTCAAAGTTTCCTGCATTTTAGCTGCCTCACATCTGTATGAATTGACTAGTTTGATCAAGATGTTCATAAGTAACATTTCTCTACACAGATTGTTGTTTCTTGGAGCCCCAGACAAAGTTATAGATCTGAGCTGATCCTGTAAAAATGTAGCTTCTTGCCTCTTTGTGCACACAAACCATATGCTTAAAATAAGCCACACTGACAAAATCAGAGGAGCTCTGCCCTGCAGACCTCTCTCCATTCAGGCATGGCTGAGTAACCCCTTCCCTCATATTCACCTTTCTTTTAGATCCAGAGACCCATATTTAAATTTCCTGGAAGGAGGAGCACAGCTATAGCCCAGTATTCTAGGCATTTCTCCATGGAAGAAAAGATGTGTGGTTCTCTAAAATTTTTTTAATGCATTCTAGTGGGTACTTTTTAGTCTGTAGTTCAAAAACTGCCTTAAAAGCAAAATTCCCAAGTCAGAGGTTTGCTTGCAGCATCTAGTGGGAGCAAATGTTGGAGAAAGATTGAATGAGACCATATTTTTCTTGGAAGATTAAGACAAATTGCAAAATCACCCAAGATCAGTAAAAGTCAGTCTATTGGTGTCTACTCACTGAATTACACAGATTTGGGGTTTCAATGGGGTAAAAGAGTCAAATCTGACTTGTCTTAAAAACAATTTAACGTGTTAAACAAAAACATTATCCCAAAGCACCTGCTCTCACAAAAGGCTTCCAAGAGCTTTATGAGCTAAAGGTCAAAGAATATTCTGAAACTCCAGTGTATAATAGGAGAAATTTCAGATAGGAGTGTCATGACACAGCTGCTCCTTACATATCCAAACTCAAAGGTTTTTAGAATATATCGCATAGTTTCTTGGGGTTTTTAATCTCTGCAACAAAGATATAATTTCTAAGCATTATTATTACTATTATTATTACTATTATTATTACTATTAGTTGAGGCTACAGGAGGAGCCTAATTACTAGAACGAAATCTGAGACAACAAAGTTTAGGACTATATTTTTCTTATAACTTTTATTAATATTCTCTATAGTATTCTCTTTCATATGAAAAGAAAAATCACCTGAAACTTCTTTATAAATGTAAGTCTGGCCTTTGCTGTTAAAACAATGCCATGCTGAGGCTGTGTTCAAAGACAGTGAGACAATGGCAGCAGCAAAGCTTTGATTGTGTTTCTTATTTGTCTTAATAGGATGATAGCTTTAAAGAGCAGAGCCTATGTCTTTTTACATTGAATTCAATGGTAGATCTTTCACTGGGACCTGCCCTAAGCCCAGTGAATTGAAGATGCCTATTGTGTTCAAATAATTGTTATGAAATAGTAAAATAATTTATATTGTTCCCTTGTCTTTTCTACCGTATTCAAAGATTTTGCTTTTATTTGTTGTAGCTGTGATCTATCAGAAACACAGTGTGAGAAGGATGTTTCTGTCTGTACAGCTGGGCCACTTTGAAGGGAAGGAAGGAAGCTGAGCTGAGGAGGTGAAGTGATGAGCCTCAGGCATTTCACCAGTATGAGCAAGCTGCACTACAGCCATCTGCTCACTGTGATAAAACCAGAGCATGGCCATGTTCTACCTTGGCTGACCACAACCATAACCAGCTCTGCCAGGCTGGTTTCAGGCTTGGGGCCTGCGAGTCATGGGTGACAGCGGTCATCCTTGGGTGAATTCTGGGCATCCCTTGAAAATACTAATGTCAGAGCTACACTTATTTAATGCCAAGACTGAATGCCAGGTGGAAAAAAACCCAGCAGGTACAGACAGAACATTTTTCTGAAGTAAATGCGGATAGGTGCAGCTAAATAAAAACATCTTTTGATTGTTTTCAAACTTCAGTCATTGTTTCTTGAGTGAGACAGCGCAAACAAAAAATGAAAATCTCTACATTTTTGGGAGAAATCACACCATAAAGGCAGAACTCCAGATGTCTCACTCTAGAAGATGAAGAACATAATGCTGATAATTTCCATATCACAAAGATAGTCGTACTTTACTTTTACCCTTCTCTTGAAATATATTTTTAATTTCCAAGGCTAAATTGAGACCTGAGATGTTTTGCCTTTTAATAATTACTCCAGAACACTATGTCTTTTCATTATAATAGCAGTCAAAGCCCTGAAGTTCATATCCACTTTACTAAAAATCACCTCCTTGACAACAGAGTTTGTAACTTTTCTCCTCAAAAGTTCTATTCCAGATCCCAATTTCCTTGCATGGCACTTCTAGCAGGCCAAGAAACAAGACCAGATGTGGGAGCTCTGAGCATTTATCTTCATTTACCCACATTCAGAACTGTTGGACATGGACTGTTCTTGACTCAGAAGCTCAATAGCTGTGTTAATCCTGCACTATGCTAATCCAACCTACCTTCCTGAAATTCAAGAGAGTAGTATTAAAATGAGGGGAAATGAGTGGTTAGGAAGAGCAGGAGAAAGACAAGCATGGTTTGAGCATGTGAGTAAAAAGTCAGGTTGGAATGCTGGTGTAAAGAAGCAGCGAGGCTACCCATATTGAAATGTAGAGATAAAAAACACAGTGTCAGCCCAGCTTTGTTATGAACGTGATGAGAGGGTGAGTAACGAGGTTAAATAGAAACAAAGATCAAAAATTACCCCAAACCCTTCACACTGCAAAAAGTTGTATACTGCTTGGTAAGATATCTAAATGTTTTGTGTCAAGAGAATAGTCTTAGATTCATATATGCAGAATTTCTCTTCAAGGTGTGATCTCAGCACTGACCTTTGGAAAATAACTGGAGTCGTACCATAATCTAAGGAAAAAAAGATACTGCTGAGTGGATAGAACTGAAATCTGCAATCTAGGCACCTCTCATCGGAAGTTTGGACAGATCAGGAAAAGTAGGAGAAGGCTGTGAAGTCTATCCAAATGCCTTCTGAATTACTTACAAAAGCTATGCACCAAATCTTTCCTACCAAAAAAGCAAAAAGCAAAACCCACCTGGCAGACAAGCAATTTCCTAATTTGGGCTGTTTTGAAATCTCTATAATGTCTTTTTTTTTTTTTATCATCAGTTATTCCTTTTCACATCAATCCTTTGGGTTCTATTTAAGAACAAAGATCAAGCACTTCACATTTGTCTACATGAGGCAATGGTGTGCCAGATAGCCACAGAAATAGGGCAACTGCTGTCTGTCTGTGCCATGATGTGGCTGACCCAGAATGCAAGATGAACAGTGCTGTTAAATGGCCGATCACAATCTCTTCAAACAAATTGCTTGGAAGCAGCTTGTCTACTAACATAAGAACAGCAAAAGAAATGTTAAAAATTATCTCATGGATTAAGCGTGATCTGAAATCTTCAAAAGGAAAGATTCCTCTGAGTCTGAATGGATTTTGAACTTGGTTTAAAATCAATCACTCATTAATATAGGCGAGAATGTCAGAAAGTAAAGCACCTTGTGTGAATAGGCACACACAGAAATGAATTAAAACTAGAGCAAGATATATGATGAAGTATGATTGATATTGAACTCAAAAAATTTACTTTTGATATAGAGTGGGATTTTGAGAAAAGTTCAAACACTATAATTGTATATGTTCAATGGAGGAAGAGAATGATATCTTATTAGATACAATATAAGTTGTGGGAAAAAAGCCACACATAATTTTCAAAGAAAATTATTATTAAGAAAACTGTCAAAATGACTTTATGATAACACCACCTAAGGGGTAGCTATCACTGCTGGACCAGCAGTAACCCACTTCCTTTGTGTATGCCACTGTAATAATACAATGGCTTCTACAGAAATGCACTTGCCATGGGAATTAATATCTAGCCATTTACTATAGAATTTCCCTGTAAAGTTAAAGAGCAGTGACATAACATTTTTGTGATTCTTATTCCCACATTGCTTGAAAAGTATCTCAGCAAACTTTTGCATCCCTGTCTAGAGATTCCCTTTTATAAATTTGTGTGTCAAACTGGGCATTACATGAGGCAATCAACATATCATCAGCGAATACTTATTTAAAGTTTAGCTGCTTTGGTTTGCTTTTTTAATGCATATTTCACAGAGCTGGACAGGTAGAAGTGCTTTAGTTTAATTTATTTTTATTTCAATTTCTCTCCTGTATAGGTGTTTCCTCAAAATGTTGCTTTCCAAAGAGCCACCTTTACTTGCAGCAGTGTGAACTCCAGCACACAACATTTCTATCCATGCTGGCAAGCAACAAAGTCAGGCCTATTGCCAAAAAACTTCCACTCAAACTTCATGCAATCTATAACATACTGAAATTCAGATTAACCCCTGACATGATGAGTCTGGAGAAAAATGCTGAAGACTTGAAGCTTCTCACTGGAGGTTATTTAATTAAAACACTAAAGGGTTCAATGTATCAAAACCCTGTTGGGCAGAGTGATAATAAATACAGGTAAATTACCTTTTTGACTCACTTGACTCATGAACCAGTTTGCTGTAGTGCAGATTATTTGTAATAATGGTATACAACAGACTGGCTTGCTGCTATCACAGACAATTTTTATTATTAAAGATGAAAAGTATATGTGTGCTAGATAGATGCAGAAACATTGCAAGTGGTGACTGTTGCATTTACCTTGGAAGACTTAAGTTGAAATGAACAGAGGTAAAGCTAAGTGAGTTTAGCAAGTCACTGTCAAATCCCACACCTTTAGTTTCAGCAGTATAAATAGAAGAGATCACACTTGACAGAGGCAAGACCCTGGGAAAACAACAGTGTTATCTCTCTAAATACCTCATTATGTGGTCAGTAGTAAATAAACATTCACAACCTCCTGGTGTGCAGGGCACAAAAATGATGTGACGATTACGACAGTCTCCATTTGAACATTTGCTTCTATTTGGGTTTACTCAAAAAACTTATCATGAATCATAGGCAAGAGGAGTCCATTTTTATGAGGAAAATTTCCATCATTATGGGGCACTTAAAATAAGAACTATTTGTTAGAGTGTCAGTCTAATTCATGGTATGGAATCAGAGTGAAGATCAGCTCTTTTCGGATGTGGTTACCTTGTGTGTTTTCATAATTGCCTACCTTACTGAATACAGGTTATTGACTATTTGTCATCTGGTTTCTACTCATTAACACTGCCAATTTAGAAAGCCCAATTCCTAGGGAGCGTTAGTAAGGAAACTACCCAGGTCCTGAACTATTTTAGGGCTATAACTTACAGAAACTGTTAACATATTTTATGAACACATGAGAAGTGTATATAAGTACATGTTAGGGTTTTAGTTTAAACATGGTAGCAACATTTGATTAAATTTCAATATTATGAAACCTTCTGAGATCTACAAACAGTTTTACATAGTAGTTTTATTACTTAATTAAACTGAATTAACCTACACATAGACCTACACTCCAAGAAAAAGAAACCCAACTGCTGCTGGTAAACTGAATGCTTGTCAAGGCAAAACCTCTGTGCTAAGTAGAAAAAAGAGGAAGGAGAGAGCTTTCTGAAAGATACCCCAGAACTCAGCCTGGACACTCTTATGTCATTGGTCATCTCACAGAGAGAGATAAATTCACATGTCTGGTTTAGAAATTGCCCTAGGAAGCTCTTTGATGTAGTAGTTAACAAATGCAAACACAACAAATTAGAGGAACCAAGTTACTGATAGCAAAATGTGAAAGGAAGATTGTCCTTAAATATAAAATAAGGTAAAGGTGAAATATAGATGGCATTGCTAATGAACAAGAGAAAAATGAGAATATGAGAGAATTGTTTTCCCTTGGCCATGAAAATCTTGATTTTGGAGTAAAACTCTAAGATTACCTGTAAAATATTAATAGACTGTCCATTTCATTTACAGAGCTTTCCCAAAATGCTGTTGGGTGTATAAGGAAATTCTGAACACAGATAAACCTGTGAAGGAGAAAAAGAGCTGTAACAGTGACTTTCAGCAGTCATTTTGAAAAAGGCCAACAAAGTCACTGACCTGCAGGAATTTTTGCATAAAATGCAAGTCTTTAAGCTACCCTTGTGGCCAAACACCTTGTATTGTCTGTGCCACCAACAAAAGCCAAAATATGAGATGAAAATCTTTTCTTAGAAGCCAACATAAATGCCACTCAAAGGATATCTAGCACAGCCTTTGCCTTATGAACACAAAGTTAATAGATTAAAAAGGAGCAGATGATCAGAGGAACACACTATGATTTTCATTCATACTGCTTGCATAGCAGTTCATGAAAATATGAATATAGAATCATAGCACATGAATCCCTGACTCAGCTTTTTGCTACCTTTGGCTGGTGGCATCACAGAGCAGTGCAGTGCATGGAGTCAGACCGGTATGGGAAAACACAGCAAGGGCATGTGCATGTTATCACAGCCTCCTTAACAAACTGGGGACGTTAAGCAGTCCTTCCCCAGTTAAATTAGTCTCTTTTGAAGACTTATGTCTGGTTTTCAAATATAGATGTAATAAAATAACACAAAAAAAAACCAGTAGGGAGATTTCCAGTTGGCCTCCTAAGGACCTGGGCTGGGACAAAACAATGGGGAGGGCACTGAGACCTGTAGTGTACAGGGGAAGAATGGAATGAGGCAAGACTGTGATGCCATATGTCATCGATTATCACATTGATTAAAAGCGAGTTTCTTGCCGTACCCCCCTCAACAAGCCACTAACCACAGCTATTTCACAGGGCCTGTCTTTGCCCTGCTATTTCACCCACACAAAGACAACTGCTGAGGTTCAGACAGTTTACATTTGGTTTGTTTGAAGAGTAAGGGAGAAAACGTCCCACTGTTCCCTGTGAAGTGCTGCTGGTGCCCAGATAGCGCTCCTGCTTTTAACTATCAGGATGCGGAGGCTTTGTGGCCTCGCTTGGCGAGTGTCTCTGCTCCTCTGTGCTGCCGGAATGCTGAGGGGTGGGAGGGCTTTCACCACTGGGACACAATGCAGAGCCTGAGGGGCAAGAGCTCTGCTCATGCCACAGGCGTGCAGTTAAGCACGTTAGCTCTCTGCAAGAAAGATCACAGCCGAGTTGCTCTGCAAGCTTTGGAGGACTTACTGGAGACATAAAGCAAAGCTTGAAGCAAAAAAATCCAAAAGCAAGCAGAATAACATAAACAATTGCTTTTTAATCCTGTGGTAGGCATCATTTTGGCATATTTTCAATGTTTATTACACACTTAAAAAATATGTTACTGCCACAGAACTGTGTTATCATGAAGTTACATATCAACAGAAATTGTGAATAATAGCTGTGCATTTGTGGGGGCTTTTTGAATTTGAAACTGACTCTCACTATTTGTTTATATGAGTTCTGAGGCATTTTAATGCCTCTGAAAATCTGGTCTTGGTCTTAAAATCCATTTAGTGTCTAGTCAAGGGCATAGACTCTAAAACTGAAAATTAGTGATCATAATGAGTTCTGCTTTTGTCACAGACTACAGCTCAGTGATTCAGGCAGAGTGATGTGGTGTTTGAAAGGCAAAGTGTGTAAGCAAGGGACTCTGAGTATTCCCTTCCAGCATTTTAAGAAGTAGAAATGTAGAATTTCCCTAACTGCTCCAAGTAGCAATATGACAGAGGGGAAAAGAAGGTGGACAGTTCTCAGATACCAAACACAACACTGAACCCCCATAACAACACAGATCCTGAGAGGAGGAAGGCAAGTCTGGTATCTCATGTACCCCTTATTCAGTATGCCTATGCCTTATTTGAGGATCATTCATATCATACAAGAGGTAATCAAAGTCAAGGAATGTTAAATCAGTCTCAGATTATATATCAAGTGATTGAAAATGAATATTTGTATTCCATGTTACAAGTAAAGAATATTTGCTTCTGGAGCAGTGGGCAAGATATGCCTTAATATAAACCACAAAATTCATTTTGGTATGTTAACAGTAAAAGAATATTAAAATTGTAGAAATCTGGAAAATAGAGTTAGGAATATGGAAGGATTTGCATATGAAGGTTGCAAGAGCTAGGATGATTTAGTGGTGAAAAAGAAACACTAGAAGGCATTTAATTAAAGCATTTAAGATTATAAAGGGTAGAGTCAAAAACTAGCCAGTCCATCTTTTTAACAGTGTCTCAGAACACCAGAACAACAGCAGGGTCACTTGAAGTTAATGACAGGTAAATGTAAAACAAAAGAGAGAGAATAATACTTCACACAGCATGTAATCAGCCTGCGGGATTTCTGTCATGGAGGGTCACTGAGTCAAATACTTCAGCTGAATTTTAAAAAGGGGATGGTAATTTTATGACCAAGATGATAATTTTATGAACAATGGTATTTATGTTTGCTAAAATAGAGAACATTAAAATTCATGGTCAAGGATAAGACCATTACCAGGAAGGAATTCATTGTATCTCCCTTACTATGCACTCCAGACTTTTATCTCATGGCGCAGTTGTCAAAGGATATTTTCTGATGCAATCACTATTGCTTGAGACTTAAGTTAAATGTCATCTCTAGAGAGGGAGATTATCCACTTGAGTGCAGAGACTTGAAAACTGAACTTCTGAGTACACCATAAACGAGGTATTGCACTGCTCAAATTCTCAGTAGCTTTGAGGGTACCATGGACCAGATGTAGCTCAAGTTCACATCAGCTGAGAAGGTCTACCATTGAAATCTGTGTGGTGCAAAGAAAATTCCATGTAGAGTCACTGTAGAGAACTAAATACTTCAACTGAGCTAGAGGTGATTGCACATTGTGTTTCTTACTTAGAGCGCAAGAAAGAGTAATTTCCTCTGGTACAAGAAATAAAGAATGAATGTTACGAATCCTGTGATGATAGTGGTCTGAATACACAACCATAATGCATACTTCTATATACAATAGTTTGCATTTGACCTTTTTGTCTGTTGTCTTATGATCATATCAGGCTCTTAAAATGTAGTTTTCACTGCTAAGTGCAGTGAGAGCTGAGATGATTGATAAAGTGGAGATAGCTCATTTTAGTCACCTAAACTTTATTTATCATAACAATTAAAAAAAAAAACAAACTTTCTCCACTATAACTTCCATCTGTGAAAGGGCTTATATTTGTTTATTTTCAAGAGAGTCCTGTGAATAATTTCAAAACAGTTTTCAGTGTGAAATCATTATTGTCGAGAAGTTATTCCTCTGAAATCCAAAGGGCATACCAAAGGTTTATTTAAAGTTTATAGGTGAACTACTTAGACTGCAGTTTTGAGGAAACTTGCACAGAATCTAATGACAATTATGTTCAGGAACATAACTGCAAGCTGGTAACGTTACTTACAGATATGATAGGAAATAATTGGTTCCACAGTACGAACCTTCCAATATGTTTCATTAGCAGCTTTATTATAGAAACAAAATTAATTCCCATAAATAAACGTCCATTAATTTTGAATTAATCTTGCAAATATATAGCAATTATGTAAAGGAAGGTGAAGGGGAAACCTTATTAAAATAGCATGAAACATAAATAATAAAAAAATATTAATATCTTTAAATTCTCAGCTTCACAACATGGATCTTGATCCTGAGATAATAGCATTATTAATTTAATGTTTAATTGATAATAAATAAAATAATGGTGATTATTAATATGCATCTAAAAATCTGTTTCCCTACACAAAGAGTTTAGATTGTGCCTATAATCACTCTAATAAAAAAAAAAAGTATACAAATAAAATATAATAATTATTCCAGAATATAAGTCGATAACCATGGATTGCAGAGCTTTGCTTGTTCTTTCAGTTCTTTCAGCCCACAGAATATGTTTATGAACAAGGCTGCAAATTCTGGGTTACCACTGAGCAATGTGATTACAAGACAGGGCTGCTGCAGTCAGTGTCTTTTCAGTGTGATTTGAATCACAGAGCAACTTGTCCCCAGCTGAATTTAAAATCCTAATCATAGTACTGACACTGGAAACCTGTGCCTAACTGTTATACCACTCCCCCAATCAGGAAAAAGAAACGTAGTATGTAATTATATTTCCAACAAACAGAGCTCAAAAATGAGCTACAGATCGAGACTTCTTCATAATGTATTGTCAGTAAAGCAATAAGAGCAAATGCATTTGAGAAAATCACAGTTTAATCCCAAACAATTCACACAGACAAAATTCATTCAGTGAGCAATTTGTTAAGATACATTCAGTTCTGGTTTATGCTTACATGAAGCTTTTAATATACATGAAAAACCTATCATTTTTACCGTTCCTTTTTTTTTTTTTTTTTTTTAGGCAAGTTAATTTTCTTTATTTCCACTAAAACTGTTGTTACAGCTTCAGCCATATTCTGCATTTTACCATGTACAGATTGTATCTGTGGGGGGAAAAAGTTTCCATCTTTAGGTAAACATCATTGCCTACCCACAGATTGCGATGTTTGCTTAGGAAAGTTCCTTTTTTTAAATGGAATGACCTTGCAATGATGGCTGAAAATGTATAAAATAAGTTTTTCATCTCTGAGGGCCTGATTCTATTAAAGTAAGTGCAAGTGATTCCATTGACCTCTGTGAACTTTGGAAATTGTCCTAAACTGAGAAGGGTTTAATGTGTGTGAGTGTGAATAGATGAAACATAAGCTGTGATACAATTGGGGTGGAGAAAGTACCTTTTGATGATCAGAGAAGTTCACTGAACAGCAGTAAGAGTTCTAGAATGAGTTAGACAAACATCTCCCAAGAATGACATAGGTGTGACTTACTCTGCTTTGAGAGTGATGTTAATGGCCCAGCATGATCTAGGAACCAAAAGACTTCAAAGGACCATTAAGGAACAAGCCAAAGTATTTCAAAGAACTCCTTTTAAAATATTGAAACTATTAATCAAATAATATAGTGAATTAATTTAAAAGAGTCTAGTGTATATATTTTATTAACAGGTATACATAGGACTCAATTTTATAAATACAGACACATTTTAAAACAAAGTAGTGTCATTTACACACTTGTCAGCATTTCTTAACCTGTTAGGAAAGATTATTTGAAGGCAGTATGTTACAGCTAAATTTTGCCCAGGTCTCAATTGCATTTCAAGGCAGCACAGATCTCCCCTCCTGCAGGTAAGAATCTCAAAATGAACACAGGTTCAAAGCAAGGCGAATGTCAACCTGAAGCAAAGCCTTCTTATCATTATCTAATTATAGCAAGTGGATGCACTTCATTTGTCATCCTGTCTTTGGGTAGATTAGGTCTAGCCTTTGGCCTGAGTTTTACATTGTGTGGTTACCTAAACCAGTCTGCTCTTGGTCTGTGGTCAGTTCTAGTTGTGGAGGTGAAAAGTTAATTCTTTCTGCAGTCTCTTGTCCATGACCATTTCCTTTAATTCATCTTGTTTTGACATTTCTTTGTGGCCTTAGCATAAAAGTTGAAGTTATACAGTATCTTAAGCTCTTCCCACATTCCCTCAATAATTCTCTACATACCTTTCCTGATTTCAAGGTTAAGAGCACACCTCTTCTGAAGTAACATTATTTTGGTCTGTGACTGAGGTCCCAGAATGATGTCTCATATCCCATCCAGATCTCTTTCTATGATTGAATATATCACATTACAGATAAAATTAATGTGATTCAAGAAATTAAAATGCAGGAAATTGTGAAATCCAAACTTCTGTTCTACTCATTAGATCTGCCTTCTGGTGACACTTCTGAAAATCAGAGTGCAGGCACTGAGAATACATGAGGGTTTGAAGTCAGTAAGAATCAGGCCCCAATCATGTCAGCTGCTGGAAAAATGCCAGGCTGCAGCCTGGTTTTGAATGTGTGTTAGTCTGGTATCATTGAATTTGAAAGACATTGACCATGACAAAGGGATTTTGGACCAAGTCCTAAGAACACTCATTCTGGTGTTCAGCGGCAGGTAATCCCACAGACTCAGTGTGATTGTCATTCTGCCATTAATCCAAGCATAAGTGTTTGAAGGATCAGTCCATTAGATAATAGAGTAAATAGGAGCTCTGGATTTCCTGAACCATTCTGATAAATATGTCCCTGAGTAGCTAGCACCAGTAGAGACATCATCAGCTATGCACCTTTCTTGTGTTTGGCACCATTGTTGAAAAAAATACATTATTTTCTTGTCAAAAGCAGGGCAAAGTAAATATACATATCACCCAGTTTCTTTCAATACCTTTGTCTTTATCTGAACATTTATCATAAAACTTTAAGATATCTCTGTAGGGACTCAACAACTCTCCCTTCACAGTTCATATACTAGTAACACTTTATTTAGATGCCTTTAAATGTAAAACTTCTGTCTCAGTTAAAGTGAGGTTGTTCTGTATTTGTTTTTCTTGACTACACATTTCAATATTGCATTTTTTAATAAAAGTAATTAGCTTCCTTTCAGAAAGTGTAGAAAATGTTAATGCCTCTAAAATTTAAGCCAGATCCTGAAATTTTAATTTTTCTATTCTATATCCCATAAATTATTTTAACTAGTGTCCTATTGAGTACTATTGCTCTCTTGAAAAGAGCAACACTTTCTTTTCAAGCAATAGTTTTTCCAAAATTGCCAGTGCCTATCTGGTAAGAAGTTCACCAGAAGCAAACCAAATGATTTGCATGTCACATGCTACAACTGTGTTAGGAGAACCTGTTGCTGCCCACACTTCTATTACCCTGTGGCAATGGAGGTCCCTCCACTCTCTCTCTTAATCCTTGTTAAGATCTCTCACTTAATCATTGGTATAATGTAAAATAAAAATTGTTTTAAAAATCAGTAAAATTTTAATTTAGCTCTTTGTTAGATGGTTTTTTGGCTTATACATATGTGTGTATATATATATATATATATATATGTATATAAATCATAAATAATCTTAAAAAAATCAAGGAGACTCTTCCCATAAAAAACCCCAGGAGCCTAAGGAAGAACTGTCAGTCTTGCTGATTATTCAGCACAGCCCCAAAGCAGCTAATCACAGTATCAAGCCACACTGATGCATGATGTTCACTCACTGAGGTGAATATGATGGCTATATAGAATAGTAGACTCCTCTGTTGGATCTGCATTCCTGTGGGGATATTAACATTTGGAATTGCATTGAAAGTCATTCTGTAGCTCTCAAGGGCATATGTCTGAACTTGTATGGAAGATCTCGTCCTTGCATTTTTCCAATGATAGATGAGCACAGTGTAATGAAAATCACAATATTTTTTATTGGCAGCCACTATACTGGCAAAATTTTATACTGCAGGCTCTTCCCATGAGGTGGCATGCATTCTACCCTCATTTGAATGTGGTCAGATTGTTATGAGAGGTTAAAACTTTCTCTTTTAATGGAAATGGTTTTTACTGTGTTTACTCTAATTAAGAGCCAAAGCTGAATGGCTCCTTGACAATGCCTTGAACTCTCTTTTTTTTTTCTACTGAAGATGATAGTTGAAGTTATCTGCTCTGCACTTTAGATGAATACATGAGAGAAAATGATAATGTGCTAACTGCTGACATCACTTACTATTTCAGTTCCAGGTTTCGTTAACCTTTGTGTGCCAGCAGTCCAGAGAACACACTGATAGGAAATTGAATCTCAGACAGCTTTTCTGTTCTTTACTTTTCTTCTTCTATTGTTCTAAAAAAATAAAAAAATAGTCCTTCATATTCTTATTAATGTAGTAAATATTATTTTGACTTTATGTAGAAAAATTAAGGCTAAAAATTGTAGTGGTGTTCATTCATTGCCATAAGACTATTAAACCTAGCATATGGCTGGATTTTATCTTTTTTTTTTTTTTTAATGGCATGAAAACCTCATTCTTTAAACAGTTCTACCGATTCAATACAGTTACTCATAAATACTACACGTCACTAGCAGCTAAAAAATTAACCAATAAAATAAAGGTAGCAATCGAAATGCAAAAAAGAAAGACAAAAGACCGATTCTTAGGAAGTTTTTGTGAAATATTTGCCTTTTTTCTTCACCAAAATTTTATATAAGAGCATGCCCAGAAGGACCAAATTTACAAACCTAAAGAATTAGCTGAGTATAAATTCCATGTGCCTTGAATAAGTGATCAAAACTATGGAGAATCAAGACATCTGTAAATAAACAAGAAACACACATTAAGTCAGTATTACAACCAAGTGCTATATCATTGTCACTATTCATGTACTGCTAAATGCAATGTATTCAACTGTCCTCAGAAAAATATTGATTACTAGGATGCTCAGAGCTGGGAAGATAATTGACTATTCATCTTATTGCTTCTTTATCATGAATATTTTCTGTTAGACTTTGCAACATCTCTGAAACAAAAATGCTACAAGATGTGGAAGATGTACAGGAGAATCTGTGACCTAACTATATCTATTCATTTATAATTCTTGTGATAAGTCTAATAAAAAATGTTTTAAGCACTGACTGAAAGTATATGGACATCCAAGAAAGTTACTTCTCTCAGTAATAAGTATATTTATTATGCATAGGTTGTACCTGGTTGTTTAATTACTGGACCTTTATTTAATAATACTTAGCTGAACTTCCTTTTTTTGATCCCGAGATATGACCTGAAACAACTTGAGAGCACCTGAGTGCTGCTATGTCAGGCTAGCTCATAAGAAATGCAATGAGCCAACGTTCACATCTCAGGAAAGCCATTGTAAATAAAGCAGGTTTCTTGTTTGCGTGCTCCTCAGAAAAAAACAGCAATGGTATTGGAAATCTCTGGTTTGTCATAGCACTACCTTGTCATAGCACGGGGTAGAGATACCAGCTGAGAGGTTTTTTGGTTTTTAATCGGTGAACAGAGGACACCCATTTCCCATTCAGCGCCTTTCACAGCCACTAATCACATTAAAATAATGTGGGGCCATGCTTTCTATTGAAATTGTATCATTCAATATATCAGAGGAATACATTCTCTTTTCAGGATTTTAGCTTATATCCTGGCAGCAGAGCAAATGTGATTTCTTTGACTGATGGCTTGTTGCATTTGTGTGCATATTTAATCAACAATAGACTCAACATATAAACAGTCTATATCTCTGTGCAGTCACAGTCAGACATACTCTGCTGTCAACTAAGCCAGGGTAATTCAAGAATAAATGCCACTGAAACCAGTGGAGTATCTCTAGATTTACAGTGGTATAGCAAGGAGCAAAATCTGCCCCCCATTCTTTAGCTGTTGAAATACAACCACAGTGTACATCAGTAAAGACCCCAAATTAAAATCTGTGCTCTCTAAGTACAGTTGAATTTCCTACATCTGCATTTCGACTTTAAATAATTTAAAAAGAGGAGAGAACTGAATTATAGTTTAAGTTAAAGCTTCAGAAAGATTCTAATAATCTAATTAATTGGAGGACAGAGGGAGATTATGATTTGAGTTTCCATGGTACAGACATCACAAGCCCCAGTGGCTCTGTCTTCTCTTTTGGGGGAAACAGATCCTGATTACTCCCTGACTCCCCTGAAGGACAAACAAGGTGCAGGAGTTGAAATGTCCCCTCCCTTCACCCGTGCAAGGAGGACTCCAGAGTGAGGATGGCAACCTGCAGTCACGGACAGGATGTAGCTGTGACTTCACTTCCCTCCACCTAGGAGGTTCTATCTTTGTCCACAAAAAAGAGAAAGGCTCCCCCTGAAATGGAACAACTTGGACCCTTCACTTATTTATTTTAAAAGTAAACTTAATCTGGGTTTTGTAGCATTTTCCTGTGAAACTCAAAGTGCACTGAGCATTTCATAGTTCTGCAGCTGTACATGCTTTCTTAGCTACAGTGAGGGCTGATTCAATAAATGACTTTTATTCATTCTCAAGATTCACACTTAGCTATTCAATAAGGGCTTTAATGAAATGTTTTCATTGTAACAAATAAAAAAAAATTAATGGGCAATGAGATATAAAATCCCATTTTCCATAATAAGGTCATTCAAATAAATCTAGCATGAAAGAAAGCAAGTACTCTGTGAAGTCCCAACAGGAACCTAAGTGGAGAGTTTGAATTTACACAATGTGTCTACATTTCAGAATGAAGTGCACGGCCTTTCCTCACCTCACCCAAGCAGAGAATGTTAAGAACTGTTTACAGATTTTCCAGATCTTATTTCTAAGTCTGGTTACAAGGGTTTCAAGTACTCATGAATCACCTGAACACAAAAATGTGCTTTAATGGGTGGACTGAGCAACTTAAGAAGTTGCAAAATTAACCCTCTACAGGGAAGTCTGAACATCTTTGAAATACTACCTCAGCCACAACATAATTTTCTATCTGGTAACGAGTCCTTCCTGCCCTTTTCTGAGCCGATAACAGCCTCTCCTTCAAAGCAGAAATTTACAGGTTTATATAAATGTGTGATAAAGTCTTGTGGCAATGCTTAGTTTTAGGACAGCAGGTTTGCATATATTCATATCCAGTCTGTGGTATAGACCTCATTGGTAGTGTTTTCAAAAGTCTTTGATATAGACAGACTTTGAGAAGACTGCACCAGAAAATATTTCTGAGTGTTCCATTGTCTCTTTATCACAATATGAACTCAAGAAATTGTGCACAGGACTCAGATTTGACACACCACATTTGGAAAAGGATGAAAAAAAGAACTCTGTCCTGGCTTGAGGAGAGAATGCACAACTAATTTTCCTATAACTATCCCAGCTGGGATTTATTTACATCTTCCTGGATCCAGGTTAGTATTCATACAACATACAAGCTATGGGCCCTTATGTGAAAAGGTTTTCTACTCTTCCCTTATGCCTGATCAGAGTTGAAACAGAATCTGTCACTTTATCTTTCTTGGTGTCCTAATTATGCCCTTGGTTTAAACATCCTAGAATGGAAAATCAGCGCTTGTCATATCTTTGCAAAGACTGGATCAATTTACTGAGTGTCTCCAGTACTTTCTTCCCATTGTATCTTTAACTTTCTAGGCTGGCACTCCAAAATACAGCAGCAAACACTGCAGGAATTGCAAGCCTATTCCTCTACATTCTGACTCCCGTCTGAATCTAGATATTAACTTTTAACAGTGAGTAGATGCCTAAAGTATTGCTGTTGGGTACAGCATCATGCCATGTTTATATGCCTTTAATGTGCTTATAGTGGCTAACTATCACAAGCTATATGTCAAAACCATCTTTCCATATGAATTCAAAGCAAGTTTGTCATGTGCTGCTGTCTAGCTTCCTCATTTTTCAGAAGGGGACATCAAATATCCCAAAGGTTAGAAGATCCTAAACTTCTAGTCCTTGTCCTGACTGGCTACACACTTGTACTGGCTATACAAGTATACATTTATAGTGGCTGTACTTAACAACGTAGACAAAATTGAAATAGGTAAAATAGAATTTTCAATCTTTCTTTTTTGTGATGCACTGGCTTGTAGTACCCATCTTTTCTGGTGAAGGTATCTGTCATTATTCCAGACTGTTGTTCCAAATGACTGAGACACCTTAACCCTTCTCAGATCAGCTCATCATAACCAGTGGAAAACTGCATTTCAGTTCCTGCTTTGTGAGGAGTCTATGTTGCAGTTATTTCATCATCAGTTAAGTCTTGAATGCCCATAAACTGCTGGTTATGATCCTGTGATTGTATCCCAATCAGACAGATCTGTGTGGATCACACACAGAGCAGTGTTACCCCACCCACACATGCAGGAGGAGGGGTCACGCTGAAGGGCAGGGACTGTTCACTTACTGTGCTAAAAATCTTAGTATTTTATTAAATGCTGCTTAGATAGATATTTTCCTAAGACAAGTTGCATCTCTTTTTTCCCTCCCTCAATTGTATTTATTTATGGATTCTCTATGTGAGGAGACTGGACAAAAGATTAGTCAGCATAGTCCATGTTTCTCATATATCCAGGGTGATATTGGCAAGGCAAATGGAGAGGAATTGATAAAAGTTTTGTTAAGATATCAGCTGGAAAAAGGTGGCATTGCTTAGGAAGATATGTTATACTCAGCTCACCTCCCTGTACAAAGAGAACTTCTTAGAATTCCTCAGAAGTACAAAACCAAGGGCCATTTCTCAGGTACATTTCTTAATGTTAAGGTCTATTTTCCTTATGCATAATGAATGCTATTAAATCCTTCTTTCTTCAGTTTGACATAAGCATCCTTCAATATTCTAGCAGGAAATCTCATTGACAAGTTCCCTGAAATTCTCTAATGCCTTTTTTAACAGATTTTTTATTTGCAGCAACAGAAATCCAGCACACTGAGCCACCCTGGCTTTCATTCAGTTAGGCCTTTGCCAGCATCATTCTTAGTGCACAGTGTGTGCCAGTTCTCTTCTACTCCTTGGCTGATATATTTTCTTGCCTGAATAGGCTTATCACCTGCAAAATATAATACCTCTGCCTTCTCTCCCTTCTTTATTAGCTCTAGTAAATAATAACATTCCAGTACCCCTGGGAACTTCATTTTTTGAGATATATTTCTCTGTAGCAGTAATGTTTGCATTGACATTTCTTCTCCATATGTCCAGGTAGGTTTTCCTTTAATTTGGGGGTTTTAGTTTGTCTTTTTGTTTTGTGACTAAGAAGAACAAAATACACAGATGATATCAGAATTGACCATGCTGTCAACAGTGTAGTCTCCCCATCTCCAGCACTTTATCCTTTCACTGCCTGCCAGCAAAAGTTACAGTCTGATTACTCCTCCCTTCTAAATGTTTTAATTGATTGCCAAGAACTCTGTGCATGGTTTCTTCAAGGCTGGTTATGCCTTGGACTAACTAAAAATATTGCCAGCATCCATACCCTCTGACTCACCTCTGGATCCCAGATGTTATGATGGTTCTAGATTGTGATTATGCATATTACCAAATAATTTTAGGGGTTCCCTGTAGCTTGCACTACTATGTGCAAGGAGCCCAGAAGATACTACTCCTATAGCTCTGAAAGGATTTGAAAGCAGAGAAGAAATATGTGAGTCAAAAGGATATGATCTGAGAGCAAGGAGTCCCAGCTTCCACTGATCTAGGGGATTAAAGAGAGGAAGGTCTTGGAGTATCTCTGAAAGGAGGCAGATTACTACCTGAGGCTGTTGTTCACTGGCACCCAAAACCATTGTTATGAGTGCCAGAAGTATGCACAGGACTAGATGTCCTATTGCAAAGGACTGAATTCCATCTAAACACCTGCTGATCCAACCTTGTTTCCTTGTGACTGACTCAAAAGCATTCAGGTCTCTTCACTCACCCAGCACAGGGTCATACATGCAATACAGCCAAATATTTACATGCCATTCTGTCTTCTCTTCAGATTTTAAAATTGTCCATCATTTCCTCTACCCATGTACCCATTAGCCTGAGATCAATGTGTGACCTCAGATTTTAAGGTCACAAGGAGCTTTTAGATCATCCCATCTGACCTAATTTATGATTCAGAATTTATAATTTCATTCCCTTCTCCTTGTATGAGAAAGCATAATGCACATTCTTATGTAATTGCTACGCATAACATGCAACACTGTATAATTTAATAAATAATAATAAAGCATATCCAAATAGCAACGGTGTATAAAAGAAGGCTGAATTCACCTTGCAGTATTATTGGCCAACTGAGAATTTCAGGCATTTGCTGGAAAGTTTAATGCAAGCTTTGAAATTTGGAAAGCACGCTTCTTTGTTAAGAAATTCTCCATTTCTCATCATGAGCTTCTCAGAAACCATTAACATTTTTTATTTAAAGTAATAAGCTGAGAAGAAGGGGATATAGCCATGAGATAATAGCCTTTGTGAAATCACTAGGTGTGCTGAGGTGAATCCATGGGTACTCAACATAATGACAGGATCATCAGCTAATGCCTACTTTTATAGAGTTTTAATATTCTAATCACTTTTCCAAGAAATAATCTTTATATTTAAAGGTATAAGGACAGTCTTAGAGCCAAAAATGTTAAAATAATATTATGTTACCCTATGAGTCTTGTAGACAATTAGTTTTAATAGAATGTAATACACCAATCTGATTCACTAAGACAGTGAGGTTTTCAGCTAAAAGAATTACAGAGGCTATGCCTGCTCATTAAATTTCAGCTCTAAGCCAATTCAGCTTCTCTTCCTCAGAGTCCTCAGGCTCCTTTGCTTGGTGTCTTGATGAGGATGGCAAGGGAGACCAATGGTCCCTTGTGGCTGGAGTTGTGATTGAGCCCCTCCTGTGGCTGAGTTTCCAGCATGACTGTGAAAGTCAGGACACACACATTTGACTCCAGACTCCCACTTACATTTCGTTCTTATACAGAAATCCCAATTCCTACCAATCTAAAAGACAGACATAAAACCATGCCTGAATGCCAGAAGTCTTAAGGAAGTGATGATTGTGCAAGTTTGAGACTCTTGCCGATACAATGTTCTTGATAGCCTGAAATGAAAAAGTTGTTACTATTAAAATAATAATTTCCTCAAGCACTGCTAGCTTCTTGTAAGAAGGAGTTAGCAAAATCTTACTGTGAAAAGAAAAAAAACAGAGTTGGAGAATTCCAATATACAACTACATACTACAGACCTTACTGTGTTAGAGCAAGTTCCCACTTTGTCAGCCATTTACTCCTTGCAGGTGTGAGTTCACAGTTTCTGAAAAGTGATACCAAACCCATGAAATTACTACTGAGGCTGCAATAATCTTGTAAATATCTAATAATTACAATTGTTAAAAAGAACAAGATACTTCAGAATAAGCAGGCAAACTTCTATCATCATTTTACAGATCAAAAGTTAATGTATGTTTTCAACAAGAAAGTTCTTTGCATCTGGGATAAGACTGTTTGTGACAACACAAGGGAATATGACCAAATAAGAGGGGTTTATTAACTCTATTCTATAACAAACTTACAAATTCATTTTACTCATGTGTTTTCAGATATGGTTAAATAGTACACATGTTTATATCTGACTCAAAATTCAAACGTTTTAGGTATAATAATGTGGATTTTACTACTCTGCTTGTGAAGCTACTGAGATCCAAGTGTCCCTGTATTAAAGTAAGCAAGAAACATAATATTACTCAAGTTACATTTTCCACTTGAATTGGCAATGTGATTGTGCATTCCCAAGCCACAAGAATAAAATCTTAGGAAACTAAAAGCAACCAACAGTACATACTGGGATGTCAATGAGCCATAAAGGCTATATATAGATTTATATAGCAGATAAATATTATGCTGTCATTAGACAGCAAGCAAGGGTTTAATATTTGGATCCTATGTCAGATTTCTGCAGAACATTACTCTCCAACAGAGAGTACAAAAACCTCTTCCAGGGGACAGCAAATCAAGAGATAGCATTCAACAACCAGGCAGCCAAATCAACCACATGTTTCAATGCTAGCCTCAGATGGGATCCATTGAGAAGTTCACGATGTAAAGGGACCATGAAAATTATCTTGATCCCTTCTGTCAGTTCCTGGTGAGTGTGAGAGACAGCAATAGCATCAGTTTGCATCATACCTGGCATCATGTTTGCGTTTGGTGCTCAGGAAAAGTCCACTCAGTAGCTTCAGTATGTCTGTACTGTGTTCAGTTCAGTTCATGGTGGCTTCCTAGTATAGAATTAGTGACTGTCTTAAACAATGAATACTTCTTTGGGGCTTTTTTATTTCCCTTTTATGGCAATTTGCTGTGGGATTTCCCATTGTTCCTTATGGTTAAATTAGGCAGAAATGAAGAGACTGTTTCTGTTTTCCATAACCCAAGAAGAGTTAAGAAAGCTCATCACTGTAAGGGGCCAACCACTTATTCTGTTTTCCTTCTGTGAAAGTGAGCTCAAACCAGACTAACTTTCCCTTTAAGTTTTTTTGTCCTTCCTGTAACCTAAATCACTCTTTCTAACATGCACAGAAGACCCAAACAAATGTCCTTTTTATTCATGGCTTTTTCTCCTACAAATATTAAGAGTTCTTTCTTGACAAAATGTTGGCCAAAATTGTATTACTAAGATTTCTTCCAGACAACAAATAATATTCCTGTATTCCAGACAGCATAGAGACATCCTAGTAGTACTCTATTTGTATTTGATTTTCACCCATAGTGATCAAGACGGTGATATGAACAGGCTTCAAATTTGCTAGTGGTGAAATTTTGCAGGTAACTTTGTGTCTGTTGTCAAACCTATCTGCCTCCTAATGCTTTCTCTCAAGAAATGTTCAGTTTGTAATTATTGCATAATGCCTTTGCCATGTTTTATTTTGAGATGCAGTCTCTAGGCTGGTTTCCATAGAATATGAAAGCCTTGCAGAAGGTCTGCCTCTGTGCTTCATCTTCCAGCAGTAGAGTCATAATCCTTTCTGACTCTTTAGCATCCTCATGAACTTTTACATAACTACAACAGGGAAGCATGAAGAGACCTTGCACTTAGAGCATTTCTACCCAATTACTCCTGTTTAATGATTTTGCAAGAGTTTTACTGATTAAGTCATTATTTTTACTACATCCTGTAAAAGCAGTTCAGCTCTCACATAGTTAATATAAAACACTTCACTTCCAAAACAGACTAATTTGGTTGCCTACATAAACACTTCCTTTCCGTTTCACTATGGTAGTGGTTAGAATTGTACAATTCTTTTATTATAACCATGGTCATTTTCAAAGACTTATAATATATAAACAGTCATTTTGCTGAGATATTGGTGGATCTTTAAGCCTTTTGTTTTGAAATTACTTTAAAGTTCTGGAATTTTTCAGAGAATTAGGCAAAGAACCTGATGAGGTTCAACAATTTCAAGTGCAAGGTGCCACATCTGTATCTAGGGCTGTCCCAGACATGAGTACAGCCTGGATGAGAAGTCTTCATTCTTGGAGATACTCAAAACTTGACTGGACACAGCCCTGGGAAACTTTTTCTGGTTGACCCTGCTCTGAATCATGGCTGAGTTGGATAATAATCTCTAGTGGTTCTTTCCAGCCTCAGCTGGTTGATTCTATGATATCCTGTGGAAGTTTTAGTGCTAGAAAAATCTGATAGGAATTTTAAATGAGAGCGCTGTGAACCTTGCAATATTTCCCATTTCAGGGGGAAAAAAAGGAAAGAAAAATGAAAAACAAAAATTAAAAAAGAGAAAAAGACCACACCATCGCTACCCATTTGGGTGCCTCTCAATTAAAAATTGATATTTGTTTGAAGTAATTCTTTCAGAAATCCCAGAGTGACTGAGGCTATTATAAAAGCTTTTGTTTACATGCATTAAATTACAACAGTTTTCCAAGAAGTTTTTTTTTCTTTCAGTTATTTACTCTTAAAAACAGGTTCCTTGAGACCAGGGAGAAGGCTGCTTGCAACCATATGGAATCCTCTGACCAACACAGCTTCCCTTTAGAAGTTCCCATCTATGCTTTGCAAATGCAAATTTATCTGACTCCATAAGACTTTCCAAGGCAAGAAAAGTTTACAATGCATTTGGAGGCCACTACACAGGAGAAATGAATACTTTCCCACTACACTCCCCCTTCTGTCTCATCTCCTAATGAAATTTGAAAAAAAAATTCCAATACCATATATTTGCAGTTGAGCTAAAATAGTGTTGGTGGTTACATGACAGTGGAAAAGAGAGTCCTGGAGCTGGAGCTAACTCCAGATATTTAGTGGTTATACTTATTACACTAGCCTGTAAATTAGAGAGTGTATAACTCATAAACCCTCTTTTTTTTTTTTTTTTTTTTTTTTAATTGAAGCCAAATTCCACTTTCAACCAGCAGAAATTCCTCGCCCCCACTGCTCCATTGTTGGGAGCCTCTGGAAAGGCCAGATGTTGGTGGCAGTAATTCAGGGGCTGAAGAAGTGCCTGAAATACCCACTGCCCTCTGGAGGACAAGAGCGTGGCTGAGCTCCTGGAACCTTCCACCAGTGCAGGCTGTAATGCATTGCATGCTTCTATTGTGGTTTTGCCTAAGAGCAAATTGGGATTGAAACTGGAAACTACTTAATGGTGCAAAAAATTAACATAGCCTGAAAAGGCTTGGAAATTTAAATCTGAGTTTGTACTCACTGATCTTCTGTGGTGTGTCATGTTAATTCATGTCCTATTTTTATGTCTTATTATGAGAAATGTTGCTTATTATGGAAGGGAAAAATCTGTCAGATATGATTAATGCCTTCATGTCTAAGAAAGTAGCCTTGTAGCCACCCAGGCTTAGGGTTTAAAAGAAACAAAGTTTTAGGGAGAAGTAATTTTTTTCTCTTTTTAAAAAATTGACACAGGTGGAAAAAGAACATGCTTTTCAGGCACAGTTCTTCAGTTTTTCAATTCCAAGCTATTGAAATGTGTACAGATGAAGTAGGGCATAATTGATGAATATCTTCAATCATGAACTTAAGCAGAGAACCAAATTAAAACTTAATCTATAACTAAAGATTCCCACACTATGGAAAAAGTGGAAAAATAATGAATGATGAGCCACGACTTAAGTAGATTAACAACCATAAAATGTCATCACTCAATATTTGCAGGAACATGTTCAGGTAAAAGTAAAACATATTTTTCCTGTTTTATAAATATAACTTCAACAACAGAACCAAAAAATCTTTCCATATTTTACTTTCAGTGCAGCTACCTAAAGTTAAATGAGAGACAAAACTGTCTTTTTACCATTAGAAGACAAAAATTCCAGTGCTAGTACATGCAAACTTCAGAGATACATTTACTGCAAACAGAAGTGGATACAACTGGTCCTTTCATCATTGTGGTAGATGGAACACAAAGAGTCAGTACAAATGGCAGGGAAAAAAATTTATTTCTTTTGTAAAATGAAGAATTTTAACAATTGCAATGAATTAACACACAAGTCATTCTTGAAAAATCTCAAAAAGCCCTTTAAAAATGACAGATTAAAGAGCCTGACAAACAAGATCAAGTAAAAGGCATATAGTCCTCTATTCCATCCAACATTTTAAGTCATCCCTAATGATCCTAACACAAAATATTAATAAAGTGAAATTTGTTCTGGAAGGGTCTAATATTTAAAACAGACCATTTGTAATGAAACTTTCCAAGATTCATTTTCTCAATAATGCTTTATTTTCCTCAGAAAAGAAGAATGGAGAGCCATGAAACCATTAGATTTTGCATCTGCAGGAGGAAGCCTCTCTGAAACCTTTTTTGACTTATTGTGCACAAAGATGATGCACAGCCAAGTCATGATGGGACATGACATACAGCCCCCAGGAACAGCAGTGCTCCCTCCCTTTGTCCCTGCTCTCCTCCCCCGAGATCTGCATGTCCTCTCTGTCTCCCTCCACAACACAGAGCTCTGCTGAGATCTTATGGAATAGTCCTGCAAACACACACACACCCTTCTCCATAACATCCCCTGACCTTTCTAGACCCTCATCCACTTTGCCTTCACCGACTTCCCTCAGCCCTCAACACCTCTCTGCACACAGTCATTGAATATTTTGTGTCATTATCACAAAATTCAATTTTGCTCCTGGGGGAAGTGGAAGTTAATGTTGCCTCCAGAACAGAAAAGCCTTGAGTGGGTCCTGGCACTACATGAGGAATTGTATCATTCAGTGAGGAATGCGATCTGAAGAGCCCTATTCAGCCTACAAATCATTTACTCAAAAGACTACAATAGACAACAGATAGAAAATAGTATGAATACAGGAAAAAAAAAAAAAAAAAGGCAGACTCAATCCTGCAAACACTTATGTGTGTACTTAATGTAATGTGGATGAATATTGATTTCAATGAGAGTGCTTATATGCATAAAGCAAGGCATATGCATGCTTATAGGATCAAGGCCAAGATTGTTAAGTACTGCAAGCTGAGCTTTAACGACTGATAAAGCAACTTAGAAATACACCAAAATATGTCATGGAAATATTCAGGATGCCTGGTTTCAATACTCATGAAACGGTATCCCTGCTCTCAGTCTGGAATAAGAAAAATAATTTGCTAGTAAATTAATGACAATCACAGAAAATTAGAATTTAGTATATATAATGTATGAGCAAAAGGAGCTCCCATATGTGGCTGAATAATTCTGTCTCCTGCTAGACTGCATCCATTTCTGTGGCAGCTATTGAAAAATGTACAAAAACATTACAGTTCATGTCAAAGAGGTGAATGATCCTCCCATTTGCAACAGCCAGGGCAAATTAAAGCTGAAAGGGAATTTCTCACAACAGAATTGATCCTGCAAGTATCCAGACTGGGATTTCCAAAACCAATGGGTGATCATTTCAGACTCCACTGTACAGCTTGGTTTTAGTCTAGGTGGACGCTCTGGCTCCACAAGTTCTCTCATGGTCTCTGTCATAGTACAATCTGAAACATTGACCCAACATTTTATCAAAATTAATTTTTTCTTCAGTCTTCTATGAAAAATAATGGATGTGAAACACTTTGTGGAAATGCACATTCTGGTTTCTGTTTAAACGCTCTCAGGGAGACTTTAATTGCATAACCAAAATGACAGTTTGGGACAGTGACTGGTAACTTGATGCTAAAGGCTTTGAAAACCTAAGTCTTAATTCCCCACTCAGTAACAGCATAACTAATTTAGCAGTGATGAACATGGAAAACAGACTCTCAGCTCAGCCTGAATGCTGAACAGATACTGTTTTCAATTATGGTGACCGCTCTGGTCTGCAAGGATCTTGAGAGAAAACACAGTGCAAGGAGTGCTGGCTTGGCAGTGGAGGATACTCCAACTCTCCAGACCATACAAGTCACCAACCTAAAATGTTTTTAGGACTATACAGCCTATTTTAGAAAGCCAAGCTGAAGAGATTTCTAGAAGTAGTTCCTCTTCCAGGGAAGTAGGCTTGGCTGAGTGCTCAACTAATGCGCTGTGGTGAAGAGGCTGTGATGTCTCTAACACTGAAATTAGGTGGTGTAGCCCTGCCAGATGTGTGGTGTCCACACTGGATAGAGTTCAGAATTGTCATGCATCTTCTCTGAATGTGAGATAATGGATAAATGTCTCCAGTTCTGGTCAGCTCTGCTAAAATCAGTCTGCGACACACTGAGTATCAGTGTAAGAAAGGCTATAGAGAAAAATTTAGAGGCAGAAAAGGTAATGCTTTTTTTTAGTATGTGAAGTGACTATTAAAACAAAAACAAAAAAACAACCCTTTGTTTGTACTGGCTGGTGTAGAATTGTGCTACTTTTCTTCTGAAATTGTGCTTTAACATAGCATTCTTTGGCCAGCCCTACAGTTTTCATCATGTCTGTCTTCTTCAAGGAAAAAAATAAAACAACATAGGAACAGCTCAGAAATTAAACTGTTACCCCAGACTGAAAAGAAAAAACCAAAACCAAATCAAACAAAATAAAAAAACTCCCAAACTTGTGAACTTTGAGGATGGTGCTTCAAAAAATACAAGGGTACTTTAAAAATATATCTTTAGGTGATGAAAATGCCTCCACTGAAGTAAATTAAATTATGCCAAAACACACCAGGCAAGCATTTGACACTCAGTTGTGTGCAGAAATTCCCTGGGCTGCGGCTGCTTTAAGAACAGTTGAACTGGCAGTTTGTTCAGGCAGGTTTTCGACTTGTCCGTGGAACTGCAAGGATTTTCTCACCTTTCATCAACGTGGATCTGCAGCCAACATCTTTAAAAATATATCCCCATCTCATTCAGCTCAAAGCTGTGTGTTGAAATAAGGCAAGCCCTGAGATGAATTAGAGGCAAAGGGCCCCTTTGCACACTTGAACTCTATGTGTGGCTTTTGTTGACATCAGTGTGAGCTGTGTCTGCAAATCAGTGACCGCCTTTTGTTATGGAGCAACAAATCTTTAGCACACAGCCTGCTTCTGACAGAGTCAAAGTCTTCCTTTGAAAAAGCACATTCTTTCCTTAGATTCATGCAAAGATATCAACCAGCATTGCCAGATGACACGCTCAGAAAATCAGGATGCTATCCTGGACCAGCAGTGCAAAGACCAACTGACAAGGACTGCGCAAATCTGGAGAAAAAAAAAAAAAGACTCTTATTACTTATGTGAGATATCAGGAAAAATACTTCCAAAATAGGAACATCCTAATTTTAATCATGGTAACTAAAGCCTAAAGCTAACTAACTGACAGTAACATTAATGACAGCAGAAATGTGTCTGAGGTGTAGGAAAAGAGTATGCAGGGTCATAATTCAAATTTCTCAACACATTCAGTTAAGGCCATATTTTGCAGGAACTCATTTAAGCAATATTAAAAGGATAAGATTTTTCAAGCATTCTAAGCATCAAAAAGCTTCTGGCTTTGTGCGTAATCAGATTTTTCAAATATCTCTTTTTCCCAATGCTGAGAATTTTGCAGACCTGAGTCTCACTGTGGACATTTCTGAAATGTTGACCATGCCATGTAACTTACTCAGTTGAGAAAGTTCTGCTTTGAAGTCCAGCAAATAAACTCCAGTCACAGAGCACACACTAGTCACACATAAAGAAAATAGTTTTTGTTCTCTGAGCTTTTACTCATTAAATGGTTAAAAATATTGAAGGGCCACAGCTATCACCACTGAGAGAGACAGAGAGAGAGAATGGAAGGAGGAGCGTGGTACTGCACTTTGCAAACTCAGCAGTTCTTCAGATGTGGTCTGGCATGTAGCTCATAAAGTCAAGCAAGTCTGCTCATTTCAGTCATATATACAGGCACACATGCATCAACAGAGATAGATACATTGATGCTAACCCTCTGAAGAGTGAAATAAAGCAGTGTGATGTACATCTTTAGTAGATTAGCAGTAACAAAGATTTGAAGTTATAAAAATTCATTGCTTTGTACAATTTCAGCACAGAAACACAAGCTGAAAGTTTCAGGTTTGTGACAGCTAGGATAGGTTTTCTCTAAGAGGACAATGATAATGATGATATCATTTGAACTTTCTACTTCACTTTGAATTTCTCAGGATTGTATTTTTTTTGATGGAATTTATAGGAACATGATAACAGAAAATATTTTCATCCAAAAAACACTGCTTCATAAGAGCAAAGTAATTTCATTGAAACAAAGAAATTTTACTTTTTTTTGGCTAGAAATTTTTGAGGTGACTCTTGCTAATTCTGATTAGGGAGAGAAAAGGACAAAAGCAGATGGAGGGGGTGAAAACCAGAGAAAGAAAGAGGCATTTGTACATTCATGTAGGAAAAATAATTTTGGCAAAATTTTGGGCAACTGGATGATATGAAGAAGTAAATTCCAGAATGATGAAATACAAAAAGGAAATGGAGGTTTTCTTCAGTTTTTTATTATCGGAGTGCAGGATTTGTGGTTCTTCTGTGTTGTTTCTTTCAAAAGTTCTGCCGAATGTGGGATTTCTTGCACTATGCCAGACTCAGCAATGTCTGTGCATCCAGACATAGCACAAATGTTAGATTAGCCATAACAACTAATTAGAACAACTCACAGATCATAGAATTATTACAATACCATAGACTCATTTAATGGTTTGGGCTGCAAGGAGCCTTAAAGATCATCCAGTTCCTACTCCCCTTACATGGGCAAGGACACCTCCCACTAGACCAGCTTGCTCAAAGCCCCATCCAACTGGCCTTGATTTTTATCAGTGCATGACAAAAAAAAGAGTTTTTCAAGATTTGCGATGGGATAATAGGATTTGTGGCAATGACTAGGGATTTTTTTTCAATGCAATGTGAAGATGTCCCAACTCAACATTGAGGGATTTAATGATGATTATGAGGTGAACAGGTACATTTCTGGAGATTGAAAAAACCCTGTGAGTTACCACTATAGGCCATAGATCTCATTTCCTTTGTCTTTTGTCAAATAAATAATGAAAGAGGCATTTTTTAATGCAATGCAAAACAAGATGCAGGTAGATCCTTCTCCAAACTGACATTATTATGGAAGATTGTAGACAGAGTGAAAATGTGTGTGACTGTCTCAGTCTGCATGAAGCAGCATTTGATTTTTCACACTATGTCATGCCAACTTAGAGTAATAAGAAGCTATTGTTTCTACAGAAAATGGAAAACAGCGTCTAACAATAAAATAAATGCATCTTTGGCTGGAATGTCCACATTCACAACAGGCAAGTGTACAGAGTATTGCACAGGCCTTCTATAGTCTGCTTTTTCCACCTCCTTGAAGCAAAGCAGTTATGTTGTGTTGCCTAAAGTAAATGTAGAAACTCAAAGCTTCTTCACTTTTGGCATATATGGGCCCAAGAGAAGTCCATTTAATAAATTAGATGTGATGAAACATAGACAGTTTTCCTACCTACTCCTCTTTCCATCTGTGCCAGCTATGTCTTCTCTACAGCTTGGTTTCCATGAGTATCATGAGGATATTGTCTCAGTCTTTAGTTAAGGATATAATTCCTAACAATGAAAAAGAGAATATTCAGCAAAAATGATAGGTTGTGAACACAGCATACTCTTAGCCTGGGGAGGTGATTACCACAGGGTCACTGTGGCTCAGCAGCTGTGCAGAATTAAAAAAAAAAGCTGGGAATTTTTGGAGTGAAAAAAATACACTGAGAAATATTATTGCACACGTGTGTATATATTTTTTAAATATATACATACATAAATATGCATACATAAATACAAAAAAGAAATATGTGAAAAGCAAGGCATAATTCAGAATTGAAACCAATGTCTATTGCGACTAAGGAAGACATTTCATTTGGATTGATTATTCCTCAGCTGCCCTGTTCTACTTCGTCCTGTAAAGCAGCCCACACTGATGGTTGGAAGAGATAATTTATTTTGTATTCCAGTTCCTAAAAGCTGTCAGCAAAAGGCAAGTTCTCAGACTTCAATGCAGGGATCTTCCATGCTACAGTCCTCCTGCTTTAAGTGTCATTCCTTGTGAAGAAGAACTTACAGATCTGCAGCTTATGATAGCCAAAACCCTAGAGACTTCTGGCCAGACCAGGGAAAGAATCATAGATGGATAGAGTGGCTTGGTTTGGAAGGGACCTTAAAGATCATCTTGTCCAACCAAGGGCAGGGATGTCACCATCAAATATCCTGCCTGGTTGTCAGAGCCTGGATTCCTTCATGTGTTGCAACACACACCAGTGATGATGGCTGGTGATTTTACAGCCTCAGAAATCAGTTTAGGAAGCTTGCTAAGCCATGCCATTCTTTGTAGCTCATGATTCACACTTCCACTGCACAGTTCACAGGGCCAAGTTTCTGTAGCACAGATGAACCTCAGGCTCCCTGTGTGCCATCTTCCCTTGCAGCCTGTGACTCTGACACAGCTGAATCTCAGACAGCACTAATTTCTTTCTGGCTAATTCAAAGTGCCCTGATGTCACCACCTGGGCAGGTGGGTAGACATAAGCAGACAGTCCAGGGGGAGGAGAAGGCATGGCTGGACCAATGAAAGGTGCTAACAAGAACCTTGCATTCCCCAGAGAACCTTGCATTCCTCAGACATGACCCATCTCCTGGACTTCAGCTTGTGTCCAAGCGATGTTGAGATAGCATTTGAAATACACACACTAAAAATTTTACTTATTGTAACTAATAAGAATTTTGAATTTAGTGTCTTGTCTAATTTTTCTATTTGATGAATTACCCTCTTTATTACCAGATTGAAGTCCCCCATAAACTAGCTGCAAATTACCTATTGATACTCTTTATTCTGTTTCTTTTCCCACCAATACAATTCTCTGCTGTATAACAATTGTATTTGCCTGGGACTATGGAAAGAGTTAGGTAAATCAATTTTAAACAAACCATATTTTGTATGCTTATATAGTTTCATTTCCAATAAATAACCTGGAATAGCTAGTCAACTTTACATGCAATCTTAATTTGAGTTTCATATGCATAACGGAAGCAAGGAAAAATGGGACAGACTTGAGAAGGGAAGAAAGATTATATGGCTACAAGCACAGTGCAATGTAAATTCATTTACAAGGGCATCTGCATCTGTATGTCCAGTCAAGTGGCACAGTGAATTGCTAGGGGATTATTGATTTCAAAATGACTTAACTGCAGTCATGCAGTACTGAGAATACCTTATTGCTTCCCTCAGCTTCATGTACCAATTTGATCATATTTTGTATATGTCTCAGCAGTCACACATGTAAATCCTGAAAATAAGGTGATTAAAAGGGCAACAACCTCAGAAAAAAAAACAAAAGTCTCCCACCATATGGGAGATCAGGTTTGCTCTTCAGTTTCAAACACCCCAAATCATATACTTATCTATTTGAATACCTCTCTTGAAAAAATTAAAATGCAACTTACAGCAGTGCTGAGCAGAAGCCCTCTGAAAATCAGGTCCCATCAAACTGGAGTCACCCAAAGAAATTTATGTCACTTTTAAGGTTTGAATGTATAACTTCTGAAGTCAACATGGATAAAACTTTCTGAATATGGGTACAACATGCAGCTAAGAGAATTCTGAATTGTCCCATTGCAAGCTGTTAAAACTTCCATGTGCATGCAGGCCTGATAACTTTTTAAAACTATTTTTCAAGAGAAGGAGCAAGAAATAAGCATCATCTCCCCTAACATATGGATTAAAATTTTTACACTGTCAGTAATTAAAATACCATGACAAATTAAGAGCTGATAAAAGGCCACAGCTAAAGATTTATGTTCTTTTTTTTTTAAAGCTTCTTTAAGCTTTACCAAATGTACTGCGCTCTATGTACTTCATCTCTAACATCTGAATCCAGTTAGCAATGATTTTCAACTAACAGGGTGTTCCTTTGCATCAAAATGTGTAGCAGGATCTCTGTGTTACGCATGTCATCTTATGACAGTCAGTTAGCTCTCTTGCTGAAGTGCATTAGGAAACTGTTTTAAAGAGCTTGCACCTTTTGTCAGAATGGTTAAAAAAAAAAAAACGACATTGTTTAACAGCCCTGTATGTCTTACCATTATACTCTCCACCTTTTGCAAAGGTCAGAGAAGTGTCATTTTGTGACTGTACTAATTTATTCAGAAAGCACAGCTTAACTCTTCCTGTGACTTGTTAAAATCATGACAACACCATATCGGGTGGGGGAAAGCAGGATTCAAAGTGTAGACAACACACGTTTAGTGAGTAGCTTTTTGCTTGTGTCTTACATCAATCACTCCTGACATTTCCAAGGAGAAATCCTATCTGGACCCTAAAAATCTATTTCCTTTTCTCATGACAGCTGTGGTTAAGGCAGGGCAGCTTGTACCATGAAGTTTTTTAATGATGAAGGCAGTCCTTCATGTCAACTTTCTTCTTAAAGTTGCAGTTATCAGAAATATTCCAGTGCAAAATATTTCCACTTCTATTTGTTCTGTGAAGATTTCCAATAAAAATGAGGTTTGTTTGGGTGGTTTACAAAACTATCCCTGGACATCCACTGCAGCCCGTAAGGAAACAAGCTTCAGGCTTCCAAAAGGTAAAGCTGGTTGCTTCTCAGCACAGCACCGGCTATTTCTAAGGAAGACAAGAGGAATCATAGTGCCAACTTGTCATTTGGAGTCACCCTCGCATTGCTTTGTATAAAGTGGATGGGACGTTAGAGTGGTTCAGTGCCTCGTGTTATATTAATGTTCTGCTCAGGGCAGTGTAGACTCAAATCTCATTAAATAAGGTTGTTTGAAACGACTTAGACATTGAATGGCATTGGGTCTGTACTATCAGCACTTCCAGTGGGTCCAGAGGCTCATTGTCTGAGTTCTATCAATGCACAGTTTCGCTACCTTTTCTTGCTTATCTGAGAAATACCCACACTAGTTAAAATTAGAAATGTTCTGACAGTGAATTATCTGCCGCTCACTCCTACCCATAGATGATGGCAAAAATAAAAAAAAAAAAAAAAAGGTCTACTTTTTATTGAGTTAATAATTACCGAACTTTTGGAGAAAGCAAATGATCTATCTTTATATTTCTGATATGCTGCCACATAGGCCTCCTTGCCACATGATTCAGCATTCAATAACTAGACTTCAGGAGGCAAGAGCAAGTCCTGTGCTACACTAGAAGTCAGAAACACTTTCTCCTTTTTCTCTCCACTCTCTCTGGGTTACTAAAGTTTATATCAGAGCCATCCACTGGTTACTGAATGTTTTTCAGCACTTCAGCTTTGGAAGTTTTTTCTCCTCTTTATGAAGGGCACTGTAATTCTGTTGGGCCTCAGATGGGTTTTCAATATCAACCTGAGGTCAAGTGTGTGAATCTCAAGACAAGATCAGGACACATCTGGAGGACTGTGCATTACTGTCCTACCCTATTAAAAAACAGCAACAACAACAACTGCTTAGGAGTTCCTGGGGCTGAGCCTGACAGTGAAAACAGATGGATCACACTTCAGGATTTAATTTTCAGATGTGATTCCCCCATGCAGACGAATGGTTGGCACAATTTATGATCTTAAAACAGGTTAATTTTGAAAAGTCAAATTCAGTTCTATGATGTACGAGACATCATAAGAAGCTGTGATAGCCTCTTGTGTGTGACGTATTATACCATGGAACTGTGTGGTGCAGTATCTCCATTGGAAAAAACTCATGAGGCCTCACTCTCTGGGTCAGTTTGGGTAGCTGCTGACCTGGCTGCTCACCTTTCACCCATGGTTTGCCTTCTTCTACCCACTAGAGCAGGCAGTAAACCAAAACTCATCAACATTATAGCATCTTCATTGGTCACTCCTAATTCTGACCCATTTTTAGACAAAGACAATTGAAAATAGGAAGCAGGAAAATAAGTATACAAAGATGATCAGGATCTAAGTGTCTAGTTTACATACTTGCCTCCCTAGATGGGGATCAGAAAGTTATGTGCTGCTTATGGAAGAAAGCCAGTGCCTTTTAAACATTATTCATGACAAAATTCAGCCTGCCAGTCAACCACATGCCACAGATGAATATAAGCCTAGGGCTTGCAAAGGTTTTTGGGGTTTTTTTTCTTAATTTGGTGAGGTTTTTTATTTTTCTTTTTTTTTTTTTTCTTTTTTGTGCTAGAATTATATGCATGCTCTCAATATAAATATGTAATAGAGAGGCTGCTTGCTTAAATACCCTCACCCCCACACTCACACCTACATGCACACACACACACACACACACACACACACACACACACGCTGCTCCATGCATCATTATCGTACCATAGGGGTAGGCAGAAAAAGATAATTAATCCCTATTTATTTTCCTGAAGAAAATAGGCTGATTTCATAAAAGCCATCAATATACCCTGATGCATTTTCTGCACTGTATTTCAAATTAGGTGCCGAAATGCTTTCTGAAGTTTCTGCTCATTCTTGATAAGAATCTTTAAAAATCATGTTTTAATCACTTAAATACATGTTCCTGAAAATTGTGCAAATAGCAAATATCAGACAAACTTCCAGGCTGAAGGCACACCTTAGGATTTTACAGTGATCCATAAGCCCCTTTTTCTGTGTATAATCCTGACAAGGTCCCAGAAGCCAATGTGTGTGTGTGTGTGTGTGTTTGTGTGTGCTTTCCACTTTGGCAGTACAGGTTCGTCTGTCGTGCACACCTGTGCAATGACTGTTGGAGAGATGAAAGCACAGAGGAGACATAAGCAGAGTCTGGATCTATAAAGCCTTCCCTTTTCTGCTTCAACTTTGCAATAATTCAACTCTCCATGACTCCATCCTGTTTTTACAGTGGCCCATGTGGAAACACAAACTATTGAAACACCCAGGTCCAAATCTGCTGTTGTCTACCTTTCAACTAAGTCAAGGGAAGCCAAAATGCAAAAATAAACAAAAAGTATCCAATAAACAAGTTTTTGCATCAGACGAAAGAAAAGGATTATAATTTTGTTAACAACAAGGTCTATCAGTTGTCACTTAAAAAAAAATAACATTTGTCAAAGAATTACCATCTGGGATATAGAGTTTTTAACAGTAATCGGTACATGAAGAGTCTGTAAGATCTTAACTCTGTTAAGTTTATCTCAGCACTATCAAGCTTTTATTGGATTTAAGGCTAAACAAGTCTATTCCAAGTATCACCCATTATTCTTCATTTCCTGTTGTACCTGGTATTCCTTCAATTAGCCACATATGTCAAAGCTTGACTTAATGATAGCTAATCTTCAAGCACTGCCTGTTAATTTTCTTTGTCTGTTTCTGGATCAAGACAGAGAGCAGGGAACTACCCATTAGCTAATATATCCCTCAAGCTCAAAAGCAGAAGAACAAAATAGAAGGGAGAAGTAGACTCAAATGATGTTTTCTCGCTCCTGTGGGAAAGAGCAGTCTCTTCTAACCGCCTAGTGTCATGTAGTCATCTGCTCCAGCCTGCATGAATTAGAAACAAACAATCATAATTATAAAGCAAGAAAAAAATAGCCCTTCTTATTCAACTAAAGTCAGAAAGTTGAAACTTTCAGAATATTTATTTTTCTTTATTTTTCATTTTCCCATAATTATTCTATAGGAGGAAGAGTATTCACAGTTTGGAGAAAAAATATTTAAGGGAAAGAACATCTGAGTTTTTGTTATTAAAAGGAAAGGACCTTTTCCATATTTTCAAGACTCTTGGTATGACGTTTACATACAAGGTAAGAAGAAATAAAGGTAATTACATAACTCCCCAGCCTACCACAGGGATTTTTTCTCAACTAAGTGTTACATGCAACAAGTAAAATTTCCTTAGCAGAGCACAATCATTCCCATACATCTCTTGCAAGCCATTGATATAAATCCAGATCAGCTAAAGTCAAAGGTCCAAAGGCTTACATAATCAAATTAATCTGTCACTTCTCATCATAGGAATCTGTTCTCTGATATCCGAATGTACAGTGATGTACTGACATGTATTGTGGATTAAGCATATATATTTCACATAAATGGTAATATTTATGAAAGAACTTATTTGTCTGAATGCTTGCAGTAGTTGTTGCAGTTTTGAAAAAAAGGGGAGAGTCTACAAGATATTTATTAAAATTTAAAATGTTAATAACATCCTCTAATTTTTTTCTTTCTTTCAGATGACATTTTTCTTATCAACAATGCCTCCCCAAGAATGCACTTATCATATGGCAGTAAGACAGGATAAACATGTCCTGCTCCTACTACCAATACAGTTTTACATTCATAAGTATCCTAGTTCCCAGAAGAACAATTTTTTCACAGTAGGCAGGCTGAGCCCATCAGATCTCTTGAGCACAGGATTTCTGGGCTGCCATGTGCTGTGCTGAGTGGGCATAGCTAAGACCCAAATGTTATTCCATATCCTCTTAGGTCATTGCCAGGGATTGGGAAGAAGGGACTCTTTCTTCTGGCTTCTGTGAAGGAAGGTGTTCCTTTTCCAGTGGGGAAAATGTTGCTATGGACAAATCAGTCTTTGAGATGAACACTTTTGTATATGAAGCATTCTCTCTTTTTTACACTTTTGTTATTAATGTAGTTGCTGTCCGTTCTTGTTTTCTTATCTCATTGTTGTTTCCAGTAAATTGAACTTAATTCAGCTTGTAATTTTTATTTTTTATCTTCCATTATCAAGTCCATTCCCAGAGTGGGAAGGATAAGTGAGGGAGCAGGGAGGGTGGGGAAATGAGTGGTGTCTGGTTTGGGAGATCCCTGGGTGCGGAGGGAGGAGAGCCACTAAATTTGGGGATTTACCCAATTTTGCCATTCCTAAAATCACAACAACAAGCCACACATAGGCAAGATTTCTGAAAATAACTAGCAGTTCCAGGTACCCAATGTGTGACATTTAAATATAATATAATTTTCAAAATGCAGGTGCTTAAAGTATAAAATTGCCTCCTTCCTTGAACCCTGGTCACCTTGGAACTGAACTGCCCTTAACTTATATTCTACATTTAAAATGGTGCTCAAAATCACTTTCATCCCAGCTAATAAGGAAAGCATGCTATTTGCAAGGCAATTTGTATATCATGGATAGAAAATTTAGTGTTTTATTTTAAAATGACAGGCACAAGATATTTCTGACTTACTTAAAGTGGTCCTAGAACCCCCCAATACCAGAAATATGATGGAGACTTAGAGGTCCACACTTAATTTAATGAGGTCCTGTATTTAATATATGTTTATAAATATCGCTGAAAAAATATACCTGCACAGTATTTCCAATATGTTTAATTCTCTTAAAGGGCTAAAGCCACGAAGTATCTTCAGCTAAATTTCTCAGCCAGGAAAAATAACTCAAAGTCAGAATTAAAAATACACTTCCAAATCATGCATTCTTTCTTGAGCCCTCTCAACAAATTTTTTCCTCGCTAAGTAATTCTCACAAAGAACATTGTGACTTACACTAATTAGTTAAATTTTCTCTTTCCCCCAACCCACTTTCCCCCCATCCCCCCCACTTTGTGTTGAAGTAGTTGCTATATTGTAAAGTAATTGGTTCAGGGGTTAATCCCTGGCTTCCTTTTTGTCTCAGAGGCAAGAATGTACAAATATGTCCACTCTTTAGAATGTTATCACAGTGCCCTCTCTTGTCAAAAGTAAATCAAGAGGGACTAACAACAGATAAAGGCTGTGGGATTTGGTTTTTTTGTGAGGGGCGAGAAGGGAGGGAGATGTTTTGTTTCGGTTGGCTGTTTTCTGAGTGTTTTTTACACACCAGATCCAAATGTAACTTTCTCTCTGAGGACTCACTGAGCAGAGACACCTTAATGAATTGCTCAAATGTGTTGCTAAGCTGCATACGAAGAACAGACATTCAGGAAACTGACACCAGTATCACATATGTTTCGTAGCATCACGTTTTATCCTTAACCCTGAAATTCAATTATTTGCTATAAACTGCAAAAATAATTGCAAGATTAATCCAAGCCTATGATACAAATTAACTTAATTTGTCTGCAGTTGTTTAGGAAATTACAAACTTTTGAGTCTATAAACAGTTGCAAATCCCGGGAATAATTCAAAGGCTTGTGAATAGGAAATTTCCATGACAGTTATGTCAGACAAATTTAACAGGAAATAAATATAACAAAAATACCCATTTTCTTTTAGCATATAAAACCAGCAGAGTTTTCAACAAAAAAGAAAGCTGTTTTTTATTTGTGAATTCAGCAAGTTAAACTTGCCACAATGATGATGTGTAAAATGAGAAGGAAGATAGATAACATGGAGTGACACACCTGAAGGAAACAGCTCCCTTTATAGAGAAATGAGGATTTAAGGTATAGCCTTTTCCCCAGGTTTCTGTTGGAATACAGAGAGGTGGACATGATTGAAATTTGCATTTAAATGGAAATGGTTAAAGGTAAAGGCACAATGTTTAGAAAAATGAGAGTATCCATTTTTCTAAGAGGGAGGCATACTGATATTGTATACCATTAAGGTGTCACAGAGCCTAAAAATGTTTAGAAATATTAGACACTGCTGCAGAACAAAGAACAGCAAAATGCCATTTGGAAATGACTATACACTGTGAACGAACCTGACCGAATACTACATCATATACAATTGTCTTTAATGTTTTCTGCTGCCATTACCTAATGTGAGTCCTGTTCACTAAACAGTAGAAGATGTATTAGATAGCTTTCTGATACTTTTCTACTGCAATATAATCCAGAATCCATTCATCATTCTATCCTGGTGATTTTTGCAGGTCTTTCTCCATAGGATATCACCAGACCCTAAAATATTTGCCTGGTACACTTTCTGAGAACACACTGTGAATTTTAACTGTGTCACATGAAAACCCTGATGTGTTTCTGTGATACCAAAGAGGAGACACACATATTGCTAAAGATAATGAAATATAGAATGCAACGAGTCACAGAACTGCTCACATCTTGTGTTGACTGGAAATTGCCTTAGTGAATGAATATTTGTGTGTGGATCTGAGACAGACACAAGAAAATATTTTCAAGAGAAAAAGTAGAAGGCAGAAAATTCTCCTCAGTCTTCCTTTCCCAAATGAGAAGGCAGGAAATAAACTTTGTATGTGCATGGACTCTTATTGATACACATAGGCATAAATACACAAGTATTCTATGATTATAATTGCGTGTGCATGCATGTGTACACAGACAATAAGAGATTTACTCACTAATTCATCCAATTTAAAAAGTTTTGGATCTTTTCACATCTAACTTTTCTAAGCAAGTGAAAATGATGAGACTTGAAAACATTTTGGTGTTTGACATTTTCTTGCGATTATAATTTTTCTCCAGCCTTTTTCTCTCACCTCCTCTCACCTTCTCTAGCCTCTTTATCTCACTAGTTTTCAGTGATGTTAACCCTCTACTTTAAAATAGCATTGTTGCAGCTAAAATCAGAAGGTACTGAAATCTCAGTCAGCAGGATCCTTTTCAGAGCATTTATCTAGGAGAAAACAGAAAAGACCAGAGTTGTCTGCAGTAAAGCTCCAAGTAGAAACGACTTGAAGCAATTGCAGCCCAGTTCAGTTTCATATTTACCCCAAATTTACTACAGGACTTTAAAAGTTTTTCTTAGCCTTTCTGAAAACATAAAGGTGAGCTCCAATTCACCTGTCTTCTTCTGTACTGACATGAAGGACTTCCCTGTTTTTCCAAGGCAGTGGGATTTTGGGTTTATGAACGTTTCTTCAGGAGGAACTCAAACTCCAGTGCCTGGATGGTGTTAGCTCATGCAACACTGTGCTTCTCCCGTTCCCAGTCTCTCTCAGCCTCCCAGAGCCTCCTGATAATAATAAAAGAAAAAAAAATCCTGCCCATCATGGTGTTCACAATTGAAATACGGGCAAAGGATGGATGTTTTGTCATGCTCCTGTTGGGATAGGATCCTTTTGAAGAAAAAGATTCACTTGCATATCTTGGCCCATGCAACCAGGTTTATGGCTGTGTAAGACACCAGAATATATCAATAAATCAGTTTCTGTACAATATCTGTAAGGTTTTCTATTTACAAAAAATCCCGTGTAACTGAAGACTGACTTGAGCTCTGCACACTCAGCAGGAGTGGCCTTGACAACTGACCCTTTTTGCACGCTTGATACTATTTGAGGTTGGTGTTCTTTAAGAGAATTTAGTCTTAGATGTCTTTGATAAGGCATTTAGCAAGGAAAAAAAAAAAAACCAAACAGTGCCAAAGGCACTGGATTAACTTCAGCAAGAATTAGACTTACACTGTCATTGAACAGCCTGACAGAGGAGGTAGAAATCTTCTCTGGTCTTTTTCCACAGACCCAGGTGTCCAAGAACTGAAAAGTATTTATCTCAAGACTTTGCATTCCAGTTCTCAGAAAACTACAGACAAATATGCACCATGGACACCAAACAAAGTCAGACTAGTGCCTTTGTGATTAACTGGTTTTGTCCTTGCACAACTGTTTTAATTAAGGCTGACCCCTAAAAGACTCATCAAAAGCTGCAGACTCCTAAACTGGGTCACTATTGCTAGAGAAAAAAAAGGTAGAATATAAAGGAAAACTTCAAGTGAGTTCAAACAGATTAGGCCCCCCGAAAGAGTCCACATTTTTATATAAATGTCATGTATACCCCACATGAAAAGCCACATAGTTCAAATATATACATCTCCACCATTAAAGATTCTTTTTTTCTTACACCTGTGAGTGTTTCTACTTCCCAAGACTTCAACTGTCTGCACTGTCAGGGACCAAAAATAAAATTGTAATTGAAATACAGATAAGATAGAAACCTTTAATTTACCTTCTCCCTGAGCAACAGGACCTTTACAGCTGCATCTGATATACTTTTCTTTTTCATGCCTGGGCTGGTGCAAAATTATCTTTAGATAAAATATTTTAGGGATTTAGGGATTTCGTGTGCCTCAGGACAAAGGACAGTGTTTGTGAGAAGATCACTGCCCTCTTTTTGAGGCAAAATTCCACCCTCATTGAAATTTCAGTGTAACAGAAAAGTATGCCATTTCATTACCATACTATCTGTCATAGACTGTAGTCACTTTTACTACAGGAGTGCTTGAACATCAACAGCAGAGTGTCAAAAAGAACTGGTAGTGGAAAATTAGTTGTATTTTCCTAATAAATCCATTGGAATTTTTTTTAAGCTTTTTGATTGTCTCATATAAATGAACTTCTTTTTAGCATGCTAGAGAACTATACGCAAAACTCATTCCAGGAAAATAGGATTATGCTATAACTTGTTTGTCTGATAGCACTGGGTCCTTCAGTATACATTTGTGAATAGATAAAGGATAAAACCAGAAAGTGCTGAGGGGAGAGGACAATGGTATGACCCCCATTCAGGACTGAAAATAAAACATTTCTACTAGAGCATTGAACAGGTTTGAAATAAACTCCTGGAAGCATATATTTTTAATAAAAATATGTGACTACAAAGCTTTTCAGCTAAGCAAAATACAGACCACAGTAAAATACTGTAAATATGATAAAACCAACTTTAAGGGAATTATGCTGATTTATGGTACCTGATGATGCCAATAACTGAACTCTTCATAATTTAATCTATTTCCCAGGTAACATTTTCAGAAATTACTCTTAAGAAGTAGTTCTGTGCTCTTACTTTATTACCTGTTTCATAAAATACACCTCTGCTGCAGGTAGGCTAGATCTTTCCTTCATGTTCTGCATTCTGGTTAATGATATAATGGACAAGTCTAAGTATGTTGCTATGACAAACACCAATTCCCAGTCTTGAAGGGCAGAGGCAGAGTGATTTAGTAACTGTCTCAGTTCACTTCCCACATGTGTGCAATTCTGTATATGATCAAAACCCCCCTCTGCAAAGTAGTGGGAAGAACAATACTGAAACATCTAAACTGAACTTACTTGATTTTTGCAGGTCTCAAAGCCACTATTTCTGATTTATTGCATCTTCCCATTGGATATCAGAGGAGCATCCCTTCTTCCTATCCCCACCCCAATTCCTCTTTATTTCAGATAATAGAAATATGAGCCTTTTAATTATAAAATCATTCAGAAAATGGAAATTCTTGGTTATTTTTGTTTGTATAGCACCTAGCATAGTAAAGGTTTCTTCTCTGATCAGGCAGTGCACCCAACCCATAAAAACCAAGACATGTAACAAGTGCATGACTCCACTGTTCATGAAAGAAAGGCAGGAGGAGATGAAGATTTGCCCAGCATCTCAGCTGGTTGGCTGATGCTCCAGACTGCCTAACACCACAACCTCAAGTTGTAGAAGAAATGAGAACATCCAGAATATTATAATTTCCCTGTTTATATCTACACTTTTATTCCTGCAAATGTGGTCTCATATTATCGCCTCCTCATGATGTTTGGCACTGAGTACTGCAGTGTTAGTACCTGGATAACAAATATCCAAGCTGTTTTAACTGCCTGAAGTCCTTCCACAGAAAATCAAATTTCCTCCATTATTCACTATAGCAACTGTGATAAGGGAATAAAAGTAAGCAAAAGGTTTTTGTCATAGTCTTCAGCAAATATTCCAGACACTCTTTCAGTCACACTGAGTAAGCACTTCTGCTCAGCCATCATTCTTGCATTCCTCTTTTGGCCATAAAACTGAGGATTAGGATGGAAAGATAGGATTGGAGAAGTCATGCCAAAGCTCTGAAGAAAGGAAATCCCTTTTCTTCTGATAAACCCATGCAGTAAATGATTGCCTTCTTCAAAGACCTGTAAACTACACACTTGCATGCCTTACTATTTAACCTGGGTGTGTCGATTTTACAAATGTTTATGTATCAAGAAACACCATTTTTTTTTAAATATCATGAATGATATTCTGCATTGGATATACGCTTCTTTGAAATTGGGGTGTTTTGACTCCAGGCCTCCACACTTTAAAGTATCATTTTACTTTTTCCCTGAACCAGTCTTTGTTTCCTATTTATGTGCTAATGAGCTCCCTGAACAGTCAAAAAAAGAGTCCTTGCTGATTATTTACATTCACTGAAAACTTAGCCTGTTAATAGCTGTAAAAAGAAGAAAAAGATAAAAAGGGAAAGAAAGAGCAAGACACAGTAATAGATAAATAGATAAAGTTGGGGGAAAAGTTTAGGCAGAGAAAAGAAAGAAAAAAAGAAAATAACCCAAATGACAGACTATTCTTCCTCCTGCTGTTTCAGTGATAGCTATTAATGCATTTTAAAGTCTTCCAGATTGGCCTTAAGAAATCAGTTATCCTGGTCTTTGTTTCAATAGAAAGACCCATGGGAGCTATTAGCAGTAATCTAAGTTAATAAACTGTAAACTAACTTTTTTTTCTTTTAAAGGAGGAAAAAATCCCGACAACCTTTGACAAAATAATTGCACCAGTTATAAAGCAACCAAATGCTGGTTAACAGTCACATCAAGCCACTGGGGTGGAAAGAAGATATCCATAACCAGGCCTCTCCCAGTGAAACTGTTTGTTTTCTCTTATTTAAAGTGTCCTTTAAAAAAATAAAATACTTTCTTTGCAAGCCGTAAAATGTTTGAATAATGTCTGATGGTGCTTATCCACTGGCTAAAGTCTCCAGTTAAAATAAAGAGAGGATTTAGGGCTTGATTCACAAAACACTTATCTGCAACTTATAGAGCCCTTTATGTTAGAGAAACAGGGCATTAGCATGCAAAAAGTAACAAGCACTCTGAATGCCACTATTTCCTATGCACAGAATAAAACTCATCATGTGCAACTCCTCTGATATCAGCCACGGTCTCTTGCCTACATATGAGAGGGAAACAATATATCTCCAAACGAGGTTGTTTTGGGCTCTAGAGACACAGCTCCCCATTGTCAGATTTGCCTTTTTCTTCCCTTCAAGACAGCAGCAATATTGACACAAACATGAGAGATTGCAATGGTGGCAACTAGAGGTGAGGGTACTGCTGGGTTTTCTGAGATTCCAAACAACAAGGAACAGGGAAATTGCACTTTGCTAGCAAACTTGGCCTCTGTGCCTGAGAGGATCACGATATTAAATTTGTATTACCTAGATAATTCCAGCAAAATTAACTTTTTAGGGATTTTTTTTGGTCATGTAAAAGTAGTTATTTGATAGTAAAATCAAATTTTGGTAAAATATTCTGGTTTGAATAAATTGTTGTTTGGTTTTCTGAGTGCTGTACATGGATACTCCTAATCTTTTAAACTTCATCTGAGATAGAGGTGTCTTCAGAAAAGGCTCAGTTCCTCTTCCTCCATGCCAACTTCAAAGGAGGAAGCACTCTCATTTTTTGGTATTGGGAAACTCTGGATGGACTGCACTCATTTGTATATCTTGCACAAAGTCAGAAGGGGAGAAATCACATAGACATGAATGGAGCTCAATCCTCCAGCACACATAATTCCCCTTAACACTAGTCCAGCAGCACATAAAAAAAAGCTTTCAAATGTCTGATCTGGAAATTCCCCTGGCATTAATGCTAGGAAGCACTTCAAGTGAAAAGGTGTTACAAGGAAAAAGTGTCTTTTCATCACCAGGGCTACATAATTCCTGGCATAACCTAAAAGATTCATTTAGCCTAAAGCAATTCAATGCATCCTAAAGACCAAAACCTTTTTTGCTTTCCCAGTTTCCTTACCCTTCTTTGTACAGCCATAGATAGGCAGTACAGCCAGATTGATCCAGCCTTGCATGCTGCATATTTGACCTCTGTTTGCTGGTCAGTGGCTGGCCAGTGCTCAGCCAAGGGGTTTAAGTGGTTTCCTCAAAAAGAAATGAAGATGGGAAATATTTCTATTCTAATATTTCTAGGCTGCACCCATTCTGGTATTCCTGCAAGACACAAGAGCAATGACGTTACAAGTTGCTGTACACTGTTCAACTGATTAACTCTGTGTTTCTGGAACCTGCTTGGATTTCAGAGCACTGCTTCCCTAAACACAAGAGTTACAGAAGTAACATATAAAAATAAGTGCAGACCCTGTAGTTCATTAAAGTATATGGAAGACTAATGTATTTCTTTTCCCTAAAATCCCATGCTTTACCACAGTCCATGAAAACAAATGTATTAGAGGAATGGAGGAAATGTTGTTCCTACTTTGTTCAAACACTATCTGTACTCAGCCATGTTTAACAAATCCTATTGTACCCTTGATGAAACACTGTTTAAGGACATGATAGGGCAAGGGAAAATGGTCCTTATTCACTTCATTTTGGCCTTGGACCAATATTTTTTATTAGACAGCTAAAATAATAAATGCTTTGCACCAAGGTTCTAAGCAAGGAAAATATGTATTTATGTCCTAAACAGGGCAGGTAACAAGGTTTTAGACACTTAATAGTCAAACTCTTCTGCTTACAGGACCACTGAGACCATACCAGAAGAACACCCTTGTCACTCTAGGACACAAAATAAAATGATGAGGACACTGCAATTTTAAGCTAAAAAAGAGAGTTGTTTAATTTCTGACTTTAACATTTATATATTTCTAAAAGTGACAGTGGATTGGAGGCTGACAGTGCTACCTCTCCAATGACACTGGACAAACTAATAATCCATCAAATTTTTCTTCCTCCATAAAAGAATGCAAACCAGTAAGTATTTACAGAAAAGCACGTGAGAAAGTTTGTTATCAGAATGTAAACATCAGAAGGTTTAGAAGAACTTAAAAAGCAGGACAACACACCCTTGTCTGGGATATTTAATATCCAGAGCAAATAAACTGGCCTACTCATATCAGGGGTAAAATTTTAAATCCACCCCTAGTCAGTGGTAAAACTCTAACTGACTGTAATGGAGTCATGATTTCACTCCAGACACAGATGATGTGAAGGACCTGTGGTGACTTGCATGGGTTTAAGGAAAGCTGGAAGCATCTGCTAAATCAGGGCCCTCCAATTCCCTGCAGCTGCCTTCCATCCAGCTTGACTCAAGAGAAAAGCCATCAAAACCAGTGGGGTCTTTCAATTGGCTGCTGCTGGCTTTGGATTAGGACTACAGAGAGAACGCAGATCATCATTCTTCCTTACTAAAGTATTGAAAATTTGTCCTTTAATAACATGAATTCAATACATGCTGACTACTGGTAAAGCATTGGTTGTACATTTTTCCATCTGGCACGTACCCTGTGGAAGCACAGCTCAGACTTGTATCACTCTTCCTGGGGGCTGAATGCTTTGCACTTCTTGTTGATCCGGGCCATTAATGCTAAATTATCTACAAGGGCCCGTTTCTTTTTAAAACTCCCCAGTCTGCAAGTGAGCATGAGGATTTTAAACTCCGGTTCGAGAAGTCCGAAGTTTTCTATGGGGATTATTGAATTTTTACATCACAGCCAATCTGAGGGGTTCCAAAGCCTCCAAACAACTGACACCATATGTCTGGGTACAATGGAATCGACAGAATTATCAGCAACAGCAAAAATGTCTCATTACACACGGAGAGCTACGAACACATAACAAGTATATTGAGTAGCATGTATAGTTGCAGAGAAATTAATCGACTCAGATGCATACAAAGGGATTTCTAAAGTGCTAAAAGCATATTTCAGTGAAGAAATGCACTGTGCCAGGCTGTGATTTGCAATATAATAAATAATCCTCCTAAAATTCACTTAACTTTCATTCTACCTAATGCGAAGCTTCACAGATTGTAGAGAATATGCTTTGTGTGACACAACATGAGAAAAAAAATAAAATAGTTTTTCAGGTCAGTAAAAAATGTTCCCAGAATCCTGGTAAATACTGTAGAACGTATTGTATTTGTATTTATTTTGTTTACGTATTTGTTTGTCACATGCCAGCAGAATTTTACCAAACATTCACCTCAGATACTTAGCAATGTCTACAAAATTATAGCTGTGTTTTCAGGTGGGGAATGCAAAGTGACGATTCACATTTAGAAATCTGGTTTCATGAGAAAAAAAAAAAAACAGGAGAGGAAAGTGCTGGCATTATTTATTCACTTATTATCATACAATCTGGACTAAGTCATAGGAAGAGAAATTTTTATGAGCAACTTAAAAATAGTGAGATAAAAATGGAAATAAGAATAGATAATAATAAATGGTAATTAGAAGTATTTTTCACTGTAATGTCATCTTTTATCCACAATGATACAGTATCTTAAAGAAACAGGTTATGAATTCTGAACCCTTGAATGTTTTATTCACACAAGTGAATTAATACTTTCTCAGTAAAAGATATTGGCATTCCTTTGAGTAAATGCTCCCCAACATGAAATATAGTGTTCTAATTTGGCATAAGAGATGAGCCCTCTAGTATTTCTGTGTGGGGTGTGTATTGCTAAACCTTACAGAGAAGATGAGCAATGAAAAGGATAAGTACCTTGCAGATCTGGTTACAGATTTTTTAAAATAAGAAAGGTAGAAATTTGAATGAATAGTGAAATTCTATCAAATGCTTCTTAAAAACATGGTATTTTTCACAAATGATTCACCTTTTGTGAAAGTTCATAATATTTATTTAAAATTTTTGTCATCTTTTTTTTCACCAGAAGTAAAATTAATTTAAGAATTTAAAATTACTTTCCAAAAAGTTCTGGGCTAGTAGTGACTGAGGCAAAAGTAATATCACTTACCTATTGAACAACAGTGAATAGTGAGCTGTTCATTGCCTTTAATGTTTCTTGTGGATTTAATTATGGCACAAGTCAAAGTTTCTGATTTCAGACAGAGTAGTTCATCCTGTAACACCAGGAAAACCTCTGCCTTTCTCACTGTCACGTTCTATGAGAAGAGTAATACAGGTGAGCCTTGCAAAAAGTGTCTGTAAATTATTGTAAAATTTGTTTTAAAAATTTTATACTGAATAATTATTATAATTTATTAGCTAGAAACATAATTAATTAAATTAAATTTGCATTGTATCACAAATGATAGCATTAGTGCTACCACTGAGAGCAAATATCACTTGGGGTCTAAACTGGTCTTACTCAGTCAAAAAGGGGAAGCAGGTAAAATAAAAGCATTTGTTTTTCTTTTTGTTGTTTTGTCTATCAAAGTCTTAATTGAAGGCAAGAAGAATAAAAGTGAAGAACACATGCATGTTGAACCAAGGCCCAGAAGTTAAAGACGTTATTGCCTTTGAGAAGTTAAGTCATAGTTCCAATTTTTCTGACTTTTCATGGCACAGGTTATGAAGAATGCTGAACAAAAATGGCTATTCCCAAAGATTATCAAACACAGCTTGCACCATGGTGAGTTTGGGGGAACATGAAACGGCTGTAAAGGCTATAGGCTTTTACTCCTAACTGAACAAAAAAATCTTTCAAAGTGAGTTTCCTAAAGATTTCAGCATTATTTTCTTTCCCATTACCCATTAGCCCTCTACTACTGAGAGGGCAAATTCAATTGCTGAAGGAAAAATTTCTTCTGCCTGATTGCAGTTTGCAAATTTCCTACAATCTAATCTTGAAAAACACATCAGTTGTCTCTCAATAGAAAAACCTCAGTAAAGAAGAAGTATCAATAGCACTTCATTTGTGCTCTATCAGTGGGAGATGACTTGGGCTGTGCAGAGCAATAAAAGTATTCCTCTCACCTTTGGTGAGTGTTTTGAGACCAAAAAGGTAAGTAGCCACGTAACTCACATGGGCAAGTCATAGGTGACAACAAAAATGACAGGTTTGACCCTTGACAGTGAAATATTCTTGTGTAAGAATAATATCCTTGTATGAGAAGAGATGTGTTTCTCTTTGGGTTGGTTATATTTTCCATCTGATTTACCTTTAGGGTGTGATTGGATTGGCTGTTAAGGGAGCCCATTGCGCCAGCAAGAAGAAGGAAGCTCTGAATGGGTTCCAGGCTCAACATGAAACATCTCAGTCTCAATAAAAAGAAAGATTTTTTTTTTTGTAATGCCAATGTTGCAACTTTAGAGGACAAGGTGGCTGTGTCTGAGTCTCAGGCTGGATGCTTTGCCTATAAAGCTGGAAGTCCAGCTTTGTTATCATCTGCAAGGTGCACATCAATGACTCCAGCTTGTGATGTGCTGCCACACAGGTCAGAGAGGCTCTTAGGCTTCCTTGTGGTACTGTGAATGCAGCCTGGCATGCCAGAGTTGGATGTTTATGTTTTTATGGACCCAGCTGTCCTACTCCCCTGTTATTACTGCCCTGCAGATGCTGGGGTTTTTTTCCCTCAGCTCATTACTGGAGTGGAGAGCAGGAGTTTAAGCATGTTCCCACTACAGAATAAAGAATGAAATCCACCACAAACCATGTAAAAAAGCCCAAATCTGAAAAGGTTCTGCACTGGAGAAGAAAACTAAACACTATGAGTAGAGCTTTATAATCTTGAAAGAGGATGATGATGATATGATGATGATGATGACGATGATGTTTCTTCATGCAAAACAGGAATGTACAAGAGTTTCCATTCTCTCACTAGACCTTGATGCTATGAGAGAGGGTCAGAAGGTGACACACGCACTCAAAGAGAGGGGAATTTCCCTTGTGGTTAACACAATGAATGTGTTTGCTGAAGGAAATATAAACAGAGAACAAACACCTGCATTTTTCATATTTAAAGAAAAGCAAGGCATAACAACAAATCCTATTTCCTTAGGTTCTAACATTTTGGAAGTAAAAATTGTTCAGTTCTAATTCAGTCTCTTCAGAAAAAGACGTTTGTTACCAAGGTTACTTTTTGGACCAAAATTAGATATCTGATTTACAGAAACATTTTTAACTATATTGAAAGTGCTGCTGACTTTATACATTTATTTTGAATTTTAAACTATGCTGTCTAAACATCAGGGTCTAAAAACTAGATTGCCCTTTTTGCCCAGGCATTTGTGTTTCTCAAGGCTGCTAGGATAATCAGTTGTGATACTGTATTTAGAAAGCCATCCAAAGAAACTGGAGAGCCATGAACTTTGGTTTAACAAACTTACTAGGACAAACTTAGAATGGTGGAAGTTGTTCTGAGAAACTGTATAAGTAATTCAGACTTTTTCCAACTATGAAGATACCTCATTGCCATAAAGATGTGATATTAAAGGAACACAAACTTTTAATACACTCTTGCCAAACTATTATTTGGCTTCCTTTTCATGGCTCTCTTAAATGCAGCTGAGATTTTTTTGTGGGCACTCAGTACTCAAGTCAAAGTAGTCAATTAGCATGATCATGCTAATTCTATGATGCCTGAAGAGTTCCCCACATCCTAAAGAACTTTCAATGATGATGAGTATTTAAATAATAGATTTTTGAATTAAAAAATAATCTGTTGTTTCAACTAAGAATTGCATGAGGAGAGAATAAACTTGAACTTTCTGGATTTTGCTCTGGAGCTTTCAGAGACCAAGTGAACTCTTGGAAGGATACATTTCTCCATGAAAATGACTTGAAAACCATGTAGTAAACTTCTCAAGGTTTGATCTGTCTCCTTTTTCATGCTGCATAATGAAATTGTTTCTGATATCATGACATGTTGCAGGTGGAAAATGGTTTCCTGCCTTCTCTTCCCACTAGGAATTCATTCCAATGGATTTCTGAATATGGAACTGGGTACAGACTGCATTCTTTGCATATTGCACTTCATTTAACTTAGTTTACATTTTCCTTATAACTTTCCATTTTCAGGTTATTGTGGAGTATTGCAGTTTTTGGTGTAATCTTAAAGTCCATTTTTAATCAAATTTTTCTTCTTGTTATTTGAAATTTTTTCCTAGAAGTCTTAAGAACCACCTGCCCTATTTTAAAACAAACAATATTCAATCCTCACAGTACTGCATTATCACTCATTGACACTTGGCTCAGCATTCTGTGCCCTTATGCCACAAGTGAGATGGATAAAAAACCAGCCTTTAGTGGATCTGAACCAAAAGGATGAGAGCTATTACCCAGTTTGATTATCTCACACACTCACACATTACCATCCCCAGATCTATGTTTTCTAAATTTTTTCTTGCCTTCTGGAAGGTTGGATAGAAGTAATGGTGGTCATCCCTTGGCATTTTGGCACTAGGTCTTTCTGCAATAATTTTCAGTTTCTAGATAGTCTATATGAAGAAGCCAAACAGATGAGCAGCCATGCACTTGCTAGTTGTATTTAACTCCTCTTTGTTAACTGGAGGATTCAAGATGTACTACTTTTATTCAGTCCAGGTGTTAACAAAATTTACAGCCAGCCCACAATGACTGAAGCCAGCAAGCAGCAGGTTCCTGCCTGAGAGTTCAAAAGTTCTGTTCAGACATTCACCCACATCCCCCCCCACCCAATTATCTGTTGCTTGTTTGCATTCAAACGTTAAAATATTTATTTCACCTCCATGCCATTTTCTGACTTGCTTTAGCTGATGTGCTTTTGCTGACTTTCTCTGCATTGTGACAGTTAAGAAAAGTCAGAGCTAAAGCCGTGTCTCTTAGTTTGACCTTGTATGGTCCAGAGCATTCTCCACATCTGCTTTAGTCAGATAAAATGGAGGATATTTAAAAACCCTTAGAAAAGCAGCATCCCACATCCAGGCAGCACATAGCTCAAGGTGGGGCTGCCCCAGCCATTACAGACCTGCCTGTGGTCCTCAGCCGTTCAAGTTCCCCATAACAAGTGAAGAACTTGACCCACCAAGTTTCAAAACCTGATAAGTAAAACAAATTAAAATTATTCTGTGGAAAGAAATGCTTGAAGGACCTGTGCTTCATACCTGTGTAACTGAGTGTTTGCAGTAAGACTGCAATTATAGGTCTGAACTCCACTTCAGTGACTATCACTTGAGGATGTATTTGCAAATACTTATGCTGCATTTACCAACTGAAGAATCATGTAAAGAGACACAAGAAAAACGGGGGGGAAATCCTACACATGTTTACTTTCCTGATCATAGTTAATGAACCACGCCCAGGGTACAAATCAAAACCATACAGGGTAACCTTTATCTCACAGATAACTTTACGTAGGTCTGTGGTCTAATCCCACAGGGGCATTACTATAAAGCTCACTAAGAAAACGCATTCATGTTTTTGATGGCTAACATTCTTACCACATAATATTTCTGGATTTTCTTTTTTTTTTCCTGTAATAATGTTCACAGTCTTCATTGATGTTTAATTGGTCAAAAATGAAAAAAAGGGAGCAAAAATGAAATAAAACACCATGGAAAGAGGGAAACTTAAATGGAATGGGACATAAAAATTCAGGACATCTATATTTGATGTTATCATTAAAAAAAAAGAACAAGAGGGAGGAGGGAGAGATGGATGACAAAGTGAAAAGAAAAAATGCAGCAACTCTTTTATGTGAAGATTACATTTAAAAATAACCAACTAACAGTCTGCACTTTTCAAAAGACTGACGTCCTGAAACGCATTTAGATTGATGCAGCCTGAGCCTGAAGTTCTCTTGCTGAGTAAACAGTCAAGTGTTCTTAATAGGAATTGCAGTTTCTCGACATCTGTTGGGGAAAAGGGAATGGTGAAACAACAATTTAGATTGAGATTGGTTTTGTTAAATGCATTTAAATTCCAAGATTAGTGGTGTTCTTTCTTTTTCAATTAGCATTTACTTGCAGAAAGGTTACAGATGAAGGGGCTGAGGAAGAGTTCTTTGGGGGAGGGGGGTTAGCTCCCAGGGCAGTACAGAACACACTAAAACGTGTAACACAGACTAACACAGGACTTTAACATAAACTTACAACTTATGCAAAAGTGAGTGCCTTTGAAAAGCTCTGTGAAGGAGCAAAAAAATTAAAAGAACAATAACCGTGACTTCACTTTGTTGAGCTCCTAAGCTGGAATTCATATATGAAAAAATATTATTATTGCCTTTCAAAGGAATTTTCCAGCCCATTCATTTTGCAATTCCCCATGCTGATTAGACTGTGAGAGGAATGTGCCTTCTTAGGGGTCACAGAAAGGTAAAAAGAGAAGAAGGTATAAGAAATGCCCTACCTTCTTTCCGCTTTTCAAAAATCAAGCTTACTTTATGACTTTTGTCAAAGGAAGGAAGATTCTTTTAACGCAACAAAACAGTTGTTGCCATTTTAGGGAAACTGCAATAATAAAAAAATCTGGAAGGTTCTGAATTATCTTGCCCTGTTTTGCTTTGGAGCGTATGTCAGGTCTTTAGTCATCATTCAGAGTGACACTGCTGTAACTGATTTCAGTGTAAAGATGAGGTGATGAAGAAAACTCCAAAATGCGTACCAGGCACAGGATATTTTACCCCCAGTATCATACCTTTTTTTCAGGATATGGACTTCAATTAATTCTGTCCATTAGACAGAATTCTATCCTGTAGAACTTTTGATTGTGTTATGCTGCTTTGGTTTCTAAGATATTTATCACTGTTCTTTTAAATATTTGGGATCATGTCGTGTTTGCTTTCTACATTTGGAGCATTTTGGGTTATTATTCTTTTTTCCTTTCAAATCCTTACACTTTACTCCTGAGCAACTGACAAAGCATTCAGAGCTGAACAAGGATTTTTAGTCCCTGCTTGAATACCTGTAAAATGTAGAGATATGCAAAACAAGATAAACCTCAACCCATTTGGAAAATCAAAGAAAAGGAAGAACTGTATAGATGCATCTATTTTTTCTATCTCTGCAAATTCAAACTATGTTTTAAATACAAAAGCATCCATAAATCAACAGGAAGTCCTCTTGTCTTTGTTGTTTAAATGCAAGGACTGTAAGGGGCAATGCTCATGTTGGCGTTGATGAGATGTGTTTGGTGTTCTCTCTGCTGGTAACGCAGAGTCATCCTGTAGGAGTTCCTTTAAATCTCTTTCTGGACACTTAAAACTAGCTGAGATTGATTGCACTATTTATTGATCTCATTTATATTGTCTTGGAGATTTCTACCTAATGCTAATCTGACAAAGTGCAGATGAAGTAGTCTGCCATGGTTAGCACTGTGTACTTCATTGCACAGAGATATTAAAGGACTGGTGTGAACAGAAAGCACGAACAAACAAGCACACAGTTGGTCCTGTGGAATATTTAACTCTCCCACCACAAGTAGATGTGATCACAAAAGACTTTACAGGAAACTGGGCTTTGGACTCATGCATTTTCAAAGGTAGAGTCCCCCACCCCTTCCTTTCTCCTTCTCAGAAACCTTCACTTTTTCTGTGTGTATCTCACAGACAGTAGCAGTCAAGTCCTCTGCATTCTGCTTAACACCGTGATTTCCAGCAGACCTCTCCATCATGTGTAAATGACACTCAGCCTGCCACCTCACTTTGCTGCCACCTCACTTTGCTGCCACCTCACTTTGGTGTTGCAGCAATGCCCACGGTGTGACAGCCTGGTCACCTACTGCAAAGCCAGGACTGCTCAGTGGGCTCAGCTTTAGTGCCGGCATGTCAGGCAGGTGCCATGGCAGGTTTCACCATCTGAGGACCAGGCACACAGAGCTGTGGTTTACTTTGGAAGAAACAAGTAGATTTAAGCAACTGCAGCTTTTCTTCTGCAGCAATCTTGATCCAGACCTCAGGACTCTTTATCTGTTTTCTTATATCTCCTGCCACATAAAAGGTTTAGTTAGGAAAGTTTTACTCCTGAAGCTAGTTTCACTACTGCTGTGTAAAATAAAGACTGCACGTTCATCCCTTCAATTATTTTGTTCAATGCAAATAGTCAAAATAATTTGCCAAAAACATTTCACCAAAAAAATTGAAGCTGTTAAGTCCTCTGTGTTTTACGTAGAACTAGTAGAACTAGTCTGTCTCCTCTTAAAAAGAAAACAAAGAAATAAAGAAAAAATCTTCAGGGGAGGTTGGGGTGAGCTTTCAATTTATGCATAAAAAGAAGTGCTAAAGGAAATGTACCACATCAGCTGTATCTCCAGGAGGTGGTGTGTTGCAGCTATATTGCTCACACACATGTTTTTTTTAACTTCTATCCTGTCCTGGGTGCAGTAGGATTTCTATAAGGAGCAAATTATAGTGTACAACATTTCTCCCCAGACCATGCAGGGAAAAGGTGATCCCTGTTTTTACCCATTGTTCTACCATGGAATAGACAATGTAGGTATTCAGCCACCACAAAAAGGGTAGTCACTGCTTCAGATGAGGTTAGTTCACTCACTGCTTTAATGTGGACTTTTAGGCAGGTCTCTGGATTGAGTGAACGTGTTCAAGACACAGTCCAGTCTATGGAAATGTTGCATTTTATATCATGCCAAAACAGTTTGTGAATAAGCTAAAGATCTAGACACACACTGAAAGACAGATATTGCTTTGCAGGTAGCAATCTAGGGGTTAGTAACGTGGCATGTGGTCCTACTTGGGCAAGAACAGTGATCACTTATGGATTTCTTCCTGCTTGAGAACAAGCTGAGCCCCAGGGATGTTCCTGCAGCTGGGGAAGGACATGCTGCTGGACATAAGATATTCTCACCAGTAGCTCTGGGCATCAAGTCCTGATCAGGTCAGCTATACTCATTTTAGAAATACTGGGAGTCCTCCCAAGGAGCAGTTACCCATGTGCAAAGATACTAACCTTTTGCTCAAGCCAGTGGCTCAAAAGGATGAAATGTAAAGAGGTGAAAGATGAAAAACAGTTTTCCACATAAAGAAGGAGCTTTGGCACAAGGAGTTACAGTTTTTTACACAGATTCCTCTCAGATGAATTGAAAAGAAACACAGACAGAAATGCCTGAAGAGTTTCTGAGCTGAGGAGGCAGAAAACTGAACCTGAATGAATCTGAATCTGGAATTTGTACATGCTGTCCCGTTTAGTTTGCTTGGGGCTGAATTTATTGCATATTAAAGGCTTTAATCAAATGCTCTGGGTCATACGAATGTATTTTTAATGCTTTTATGGTGTGGCATGTTCTAAGGAAAAAGTGTCATCCCACATATATCACATTTGTCTAAATTTGCATTCTCCCAGATGGCCACATTTATTGACTTTGTGAAGTTAACTGTCTCTCCCTGCTTCCAGCCAATCAGGGTTTGCTGGAGGATCAAAGAAAGTGAATCCTTTATTGTTTCATCTACTGCTGAGAATGACCCAAACCCAAAATCTCTTGACATCAACACCCCCAAATGTCAGTCCCAGTTTAGTACAGAGAGTTCCTGGCCATTTTCCTTTTTTGCTATTTCCATGAGACTGAAAAATATTTTACCTGTGAACAAGAGCTCTTCTCTTGCTGTCATGTTACATGCAGCCTCCAATATTAATCACAGATAGAGGTTAATAAAAAGTCCTTTTCATACCTGCTGAACAAACTATTATTCAAAATACACTTATTTATAATTATGTGAGCCAGAGACCAAGCAAAGTACCTGATTTCTAGAAACTGAACTTTAAACAAATTGCAGGAGAAATGTTCTGGTCCTTCTAAAACCATTCTTTACAGCTATTAATCATTATTAATCAAAAACACATAAAACTCAATCAAATATTGTTCCTTTAAATAAAGGTAAAGGATAGTGAACAACAAAATGCCCAGGTAGCTGCCAATTCCTTTTCTAGTAAGTGCTTAATCATGTTGGGGTTTTTTTAAGTCCAAGTGTAGTAGTATGGAAATTTAATAATCACTTCTATTAGTACAACTGCTTGAGAGGGTCTTGAAGACATTTCCTTTCACTTTCGTTTGCCCTGTAGATAAGTAGAGCACTTTGATTCTGTATTGATTTGTCTTTTACTGCACTGATCACCTTTCATTTTCAAGGATTCACCTTCCATTCATGAGCATTAAATCCCTATCTAAAAGAAATAATAGAACTGGAATGGTGGCTCAATAGGGCAATGATCAGTGGAAGAACCCAGATGACTTTATCTGGGTCAGAACTTAATTTCATTAGGTTGAACAGTGATTTCTTGCTTCCCCCTGCTCTGTCTCTCAGGTGGTGACAGGCCTTTCCTCTCCCTAAGGATGTGAAGACCAGCTGCCTTAAGATAAGGGATAAGGAAGGGAAAGAAAGTGCATTTGTAAAGGACACTGGTCTACACGTGCAGTTTGCAGCATGTAAAAAGCCCCCTGTGTGTGAATATGGGCTAACACATCAGCACATGTCTGTTTTGAAATGAAGAGCAGCAGGTACATTTTGACACAAATTCAAATCAAACGTGTGCCTTTGATATCATACTGGCAAAACTCGATCATATGCTTTGCTAATCGAGTGTGCCGAGTCTCCTATGCTTATGTTTTTTGGAATTAAATTGCATGACTGTGCTTTGCTCTGTAAAATGTGTAAATGTGTAAATTATGTCAGGACAGATTGCAAATGCCAGTTGAAGAAATAAAAAATATGCTGCACTCATTGTAAAGAGTGCAGGGGTGTGGCCTGGGATATGGTGAGAAGGGGTTAATGCCTCCTAGCAAAATTCCTGGAAGAAACAGATTGATTTATTAACTGTTATTTGTATTACCACTATTAGCAGCTTAGCTAAGAAACACCAGAAAATCCAGAAAACCCCATTCAGGACTTAGAGCTGGCAAAACTGTACTCTGTCAATAAATGTAGAGTCATGGTTTCTACCTGGAACACTTTGTTGTACTGGAATCAAGACAGAATAGGTGACTGTGGTGAGCAAAGGCAGAGAGTCTCAGTGAAAATGGCACTGAGTTGTATGTTGGCCCTGTTTCAAGAGAGCACTTAAATAAGAACTTAAGACCATTCCCTCTAAGAAATAGCACTTAAGCAGAAGCTTATGCACATTAATGAACAGGAATGTGCCCTTGAAACAGGGCCAAAATATACAGCTTGCTTGATACTTTATATTTACACAAATGGAATTATTTGATCATCTTTTAATGTATTTTAATTATATTTTAAATATCCAATTAAGTCAAAATTCCCTCTGGTCCCTCGTTGTTTATCTCTTTCCCTCATTCCTTCTACCTTGGAAAAATTACTTGGGATTGCTGTCCACATACTCCCCTAGTCTAATGTCAGATCTTATTTAAAAGGGATCCTGAAAACCAAGGATTTTATTTGAAATCGGGGAGCATGCAGATCTCAACAGATTCCTTCCTCTTTCAAACTTTGATCTTTCTTATTTTAGGGAGACAACAAATTTCTGTTCCCATTTAAATCAGGATCAGCAAGAATTTGTCCCTGAGTTCAGCTGTATTAGCATACATCCCACTGTGCCATGGAATTGTCACCCAGGAGTGATCTTGCACCTCTTAGATGAGATTCATTTAAATAGGTATCAGATGACTGTGCTGAAGCAGATATCAGTTGATTGTGAGATCAATTTAAACATATGTCATTCAGAGCACTGGGAATAAATACACTGATTTCACAGACTGTCTTTTTAAGTTCCAGCTATTTATTTAAGTGGGTCGCGTTTAACCTAAACAGTTATATAATCATTTCTTTGCCTTTATTACTGAATGTTTAATATTTTATTATCAAACATATTTTGTAGTGATGTTTGAACTTTTTGCTTTGATGGCCTGAACTTCAAAATGGTACCTTTTCAAGAAAGGGAAAAGTATTCCAAGGAAAGGCCATTTGTTATAAATAACTCTGACTAGTAGAGTCAGTGCATTTTAGTAGTATTATCAAATTTCTAGAAGCTACAGATTAAAGTTTCTCATGGTTTATTTTTCAAACAAGGATGTGTATGTCTCTATGTGATGCTTTTCTTTCCCCCAGGAGAAGTACAGACTTATTGTTTCACAATTAGCTTCCAGACTGGTGTAAAACTCCTTCAACATGGCCAAACGCCCATTTGAGCACCTGGTTCTGCATTTGAGAACTTGGATGCACACAAAATGCATATTTATGTGTATAATATTGAGTAAAAGAGAATACTTAATTTTAAGGTATGGAGGTTGAGGGTAGCATATGCAGCTTACAATTATATGGTGTAAAAAATGCCCAGGAACTCTACAATGCCCAAGCCTGGGTATTGTCCATGGCTTTCCACAGTCTTGATTGAGTCATTTCCATACCTTTCACCATAGAAAAATCTAAATATCTTGAGTGTCTTAGATGATCCTGGAGGGGGATAGTGCAGCTTTTTGTGATAGATTGGAACTACTGAACATGTGTCACTTCATTTCCAGTAACTGATGAAGAGCACCAGCAGCCCACAGCTTCTGGGCAGAGGAGGCTTTGTCCTCTTCCTGCATGCAGTCTGCCATCAATCCAATGGTCTGACTGCTTAAAGACCAGGAGCTTCTTGCCATCCAGTTAACGAGGGGAAATTCCCATACCATTAGATTCAATTAAGGTAAGGTGGCCCTATAGTAATTTACCAGACCTATAATAATACAATATATATTTCATCTTTTATCTTCAATTTAGGTAATGTAACAATCAAGCTGACTAGCTTTCTGAAATACATGATTATGTGAAGAATATTTCATCACACATATCATAATGTCAGGTGTTTTCCTTTAACCTCTGGAGTCTGATTCACATTATGGCTTTGGTGATTACATATTGCTATGCCAAATCCTGTCCTATCATTCTGAAAGGCTATTTTGTTTGACTTCACATCTTAAACCTGCTCTATGATGCTCCTCTCTTCTTTCACTGGGGTTCATCAGCTATCTTTGGAGTTAGGTTCATTTTAAAAATGGAGTTGGATGAAGGTGATGGGAATATGTGGGAAAATGTTATGTCACAGAAATTATCTGAGCTACTGTAGTAATAAAAATATATTTTCCAAGGATGTCTACTTAGGAAACATTCTGGAACAGGACATTTGAATAAGTTCAAAAAGCTACGAATCTTTTTAGTCAACCAGAAATGGTTTAAGTAGAGAATTTAAAATATAAAAATAATGGAATTTCTTTCTTGGGAAAGATTATGAAAATCTGGATATCATTCAAACTGCAAAATCTTGCAGACTTCAACAACTCTGAGAAGAACAAATTATGTCAGCTTGGTCAAATCAGTTACTTTACATTTTGATATTACAATTATGTGATGGATTGTACCAGAGAAAATAAAAAAATCTTTTCTGAAATGCCACTTTGAAATTAACAAACAGAAATGCTTTGATTTGAGAACACTGATTTATTGGGATTTCCATGCTTTTATTTTCCTGCAACCCTACATGCTAGTATATTAATCTTCTTTCACAAAGCTTTATATTTCAAATGAACCACATATTTCAAAAGAAAATGATGTTGTTTCTTACACTTCTGCTACCGTGAATCACATTTCCTGTATTTTCTACCAAATCTAGATTAATATTTGCCTCTGAAAAATCTGACTTTTTGATGGTTAACAGGTCCCATTAGAGTATTTGGCCCTTCAGTCACAGGTCTGGCATCATCTCTCTCCTCTCAAAATGCCATTTCAGATTGCTTTGACTAATGTAATTTATTGGTGTATTATTATTAACTAGGACTATCTACCATGTTTTGTCCCTTGATCAAAATCATTAATTTCTCTTGAAAGCTTTCAGGTGGCACTGAAGATGAGAATGAAGAAAAAAGGGATACTTTTGTCCCCTTGTAGTTATAAACCTATAGTTGTGCTTTAAAGAAAATTTGGTTCTGTTTGTATGATCTTTACTGAAAGGGACTACATGGAGTTCTGTGGCTTCACATATGCATTCCCATACATTCCCCTACAGAAGATGAAACATGACACTTCCTTTGTACGGGATCCAAGAATCCTACCCCTGATCCATAGATTTCATATGTATGTAATCAACTTTTATTGGTTTTGTGAGGATGAAGCTTCCCGTTCCAATGTGAGCACAATATAAACTTTGACAGTGTCATTAATAAAGAGCTGTTGGGCTCAGACAACGAGGGGAAGTTTATATAAAGCTTTTCTTGCTGTGCCTTCCGTGATATTTGTGTAGTGTACTCTTGCTATGGCACAGTTGCTGTGTCAGATCCCAAAACGCAAACTGCTTGGAAAAAGAGAAAGCTGGTGCTGTGAAAAAACCACAGCACAGCTGAAAAAAGTTGAGGGTTTCCTAAGTATCTTTTTCTCCTGCTGATGGTAAAAACCTATGGGGTCATGATAGTGAGCCTAATGAAGACAATGGCTAAGAGCCAAATAATTACAGTGGCACTAAATCAAGCCAGCTGATGGGAAAAATCTTAGTATTGGTGTTTTGAAGCTTTGATGGCTTTTCTTCAGAAACTCAGGTCATTGTCTGAAGAGCAGAGAGACCCAGTTTGGAAATTCAAATAAATTTTGGGGCTCTTTTTACTATAAAAAATGCAATTAATCCTTTCAACTCAGAGGCAGGCAGAACTGTAAATATTACAAAATGACCCTAAGATTTCTGGAAGCAAATATTCTATTTTGGTATTTTGGGTATTAATTCATCCATATCTCCAAATAAAAAATACCAGGCACTGGTATACTGGATACTGTTCTCAGCAAATGGTTGCTTGAATTGTGAGCCAATAAAAAACACAGCAAAGAAACTCTTCTGCTTTCCAACAAAACACAATCTTTTCACAATCACTAGGATTTTAAAGCTATTATTACTAAATACTTACCACATTTAAGTGAAAAAAATAACTTTAATAATCCTCTCATCTCCATTAAAGGTAATATTAATGATTGTTAATTTTTCATAAGCAATCATGTAGAAGTCAACTAAGTAAAATACAGTATTTTTGAGGAGGTCTTTCTAAGTTATATTTTCTTACTTTTAAATACAACTTTCCATATTCTCAAGATTATAGATTTCATGGGTAACATTTTCACCAGTACACTTAATGTACTTAAAACATATGGCTTCACCAGTGCACAAAGTTGGATGTTAATTAAAAAGCGTCTTTTTGAATATTTTTTATAAAATTCTCTTCATCTGGAAGATTTTTGTAGAAATACAAATTTATTTAATAAGTGGAAACTGTATAGATATCCTCTCTTAGATACAATCCCAATGTTTAACCACCTTTCTTGTGAAATCCTTTGCTTATATTCAACAGAGTTTTCCCTTACTCTTGTCTCAGCTTTTTGCTGTAAGCCTCTGAGAAAAAACTCACTTTGTCTTCTCTGTCATCCCATTAGCTGCACCTGAGCTGCATCTGAGCTGCATGTGTGCTCTAGCTGGACTCCCTTTTTAGCCTTTTCTTCTTCTGAAAGTTTAACAAAAATGCTCAATTAGCATCTCTTCATTTTCAGCTCCATCCCCTTAATTAGCTGAGTGACCTTCCACAGGTTTAGTGTTTCCCTTCTGAAACTTTATCTTGACTGAATATACAAGCACGACTACTATACATCTTCAAGCACCTGTTTCAAAATTATTAATATACTTCAGTTTCTCTGGATACCCTTTCATGAGACTTTTCTTCAAGTTGTTTCATCTAAACCTCATTTTGATAGTTCATAATTTTTTTTTCTCTTAAGAAACTAGTCTTCTTCCTGAACCTTTTCATATTACTCACTATTCAAAAGTTGCTACAGATGTCACTCTCTTTCTTGATCAGATTTTAAATTCTTATACTCTGATTCACAGATGCGGCAAAACAGTCAAGCTACCTTATCTCAAATATAACTTTTATAATAAGAGGACAGCAAGACCCCTCTTAGCATTGTAGTAACTGAATAATGATACTTAGTGCTCCATTTCAGTTTGAAGGTTTTGCAAATATTGTCCATTGTGCGATCTTACAGTGTGCACAGAAATGTGGAGGAGCCTTCTATAATTCGTTACTGTTGAGAAAATAAAGCTGATAGGATTTAAATAACTTTGACTGATTTCCACCACTGAGACCTAGGGCTTCCTGCCCCCAGTTTCAATCTCCAGTTTGAAATGGGACAAAACTGAGGCAGTGCAAATGGCAGCTACAAGCTGTAATATTTAAAATTAAATGAAAAATTCAAAATTAAATGAACAGATGAACAAAACAGACATTTAAATGGGCTATTCAGTGGCCATAACTTTGTGGATAAATATTTTTGTGAGTGCATTCTTTCAGTGGTATGTTCACACAGCTGAATAAATTTTAAATTTTTCTACTTTGTAATAGTATAAGGAGTAACAGAAAGAATATGAAATATACATATTACAATCTCCTACTAAGGTAAGTTTTCTAAATATAACAAGAAATACTGCCCACATAAAAGGCAAAGAATTTCAAAATGCATTTTCCCCTTCCTCTTTTGTTTATTTTTTGCAAAAATAGAACCAGATAATTCATTTGAAAAAACAAAGACTTTGAATTTCTGTTTTTAATAAGTAAGTTAGAAGTACTTTATCTATATACATTTAATCCATGTTGGTTTGCACTTTAAAATATTTTTAATTCCTGCTCTAAAATGGTGAATAATGCCTGGATTGATATAGAAAAGGCTATGCACAATTGCAGAAGCCATTTCACTAATATTAATTAATGGACAACTGTAGAAGGGTACAAGAAAATATCATTTCCCTGAGATGAGAGGTAGAAAGAGCAACTGGCACTAATTCATTTGGGACTGAAAGTTTCATCTGAGAATCTTATAATCTCTTTCTAAGGAGTAAAATCCTTTTTACATATGCCTAATATCATAGTTCATGAATTGCCTCAGAAATCTTTTTAAACTCGATGATTTTTACATCATCCAGACCTAAACTGCAGGGTTCACATTATCTGAAAATCTCCATGACTCAGTGTTATTAATTGTAAATTTCTCACATTAGTGAAAAAAAAAACAAATGACACACCTTGCTTTAACAATTTTTCATTGCCATCAGATACCAAACAGCCTTAGCACTGCCAACTTGATCAGCATAGATTATTAATTATGATACTGCTGGTACAGTTCAATTTAATCAGAATAGAACATCAAGGAGTCCAAGAAGTAGGGTATATAATGCAATTTATCTTTGCCTTGTACTGATAGGGATAACAATGATTTGCAAATTGGTTCAGCTACAAATACACAATTAAAAAGAGATAAATATCAAAAGATATGCCACATTTTCAACTCAAAGCCAAAAGTGCAGGTCTTAATCTTAGTAGTCAGTTTTAAAATCATGAGTTAATTCTTCCTTTGATGTGCACGCTTAACTCCCATTAAAATTAATGGGGGTTACACATGCTCATTGAGGAAGAAATAGACCCCATAGTGTGTATATTCTTCAAATAATAAAGATTTGGTAATTACTATATTATTTGTTCATTAATTTTCAATTTATCTTGTAAATGTGCACTCTTTGTGATCTTAGGTCCAATTATATAGAGTAATTTGTGGCAAAAGGTCTAGTGGAGCATTATCCTCTTAAAGGACATGCAGTTTTATAGCACATATTGACAGTGCTCTAATTCTCAAACTATACCACTTGCAAAATACACCAAAACAAGAAAATTTTATTCTAGCAGCTAATTTCTTCTTTTCTATGTCATCCATGTTCCCCTTAAATCACTTTGTATATTCTACCGCCTCCAATAGCCTTTGGAAAGGCCATTTAATTAGTCAGTGGCCAAAAGCAAGATTTTTTTAAATATCTGATGATGAAATAAATACAAATTAATGCGACACAACCTGCAGACAAGAGAAAACTATTTATTAGATTCATAGTGGAAGTCTGACACTCAAACTCCCACCTAGATAAGACTCTAGTGGAAGCATTTTACTTGATATTAATGTGGTCTGAACAATTTTTAAAGCAGTCTCTAATTTCATATAGCCTAATTTCTCATTGTCATGTTTTCCAATGCTTAAGGATGGTCATAAAAGTTAATAAATGTGTTCTCTTTGGGAGCCTTTAGGTCTTTTTCAAGATACAATATTCCCTTCCTGACTTGACTCTCTTTTTGACAAATCCTTCCCTAGCTCTCTTACACAGTTTTTCTTCCTTAAGTACTTCCCAAAAAAAAACCCTGTTAGTACTTATATTCTCTTCCCACTCACCTATTTTCTTGAACCGTGTCCTTCCCACTCCCTTTTTAACATAAAACAAATTTTCAGTGCCTGATTTTAGGTTTATTCAGTACAAATCAAGTACATGGAGTGATCCACTGATGAAGCATTTTCTTTAAGCTCACCAAAGAAAATTCAGGTTCCCTGGGCCACCCAGATGTGCCATTGCTATATAATACATTAATAATGTGGATGTCCAAGAAGTGAGTTGGTTTACCAGTGGTTGAGGTAGCACAGATCCTATGATCTAGCTTTCATATCAAATAACTAAGAAGTGACCCTGCAAAAGTCATAAAGGTGAGAGGCAGTTATGGTGTCCAGCTAATGTGATGCAAGAAGAGCTCATGAAAGGTATCATGGTCCAGCAGAAGTTTCCTACTTGTCTTCAAGAAAGAGGCTGATGGTTAGGTTCCATGAAAGCTGCAGTCATGACATTAAAATCTGTCTGACTGGACATCAGGAAGACAGGAGAAATCCAGGATGCCTTGAACAGGCACCATGGGGCAAGGAGGAGAAATTTGTAGTACCCAATGTAGAAAGAGATATATCAACGCCACTTCACTTAAACATTTAATACACAAGCAGCACAAAAAGTAAAGATATTTTGATGCTGGGGAGGGATTCAGGGTTAGTGAAAGACCTTGGAAATTCTCTAAGCCTGTGAGAATGGGAGGACAGGTACACCATAGTGAAGTAACAGAATTTGTTCTAAGAGTAAGCTGCAAGATACTTTCAGAGCAATTCATTTTTTCACTACAGAGGCTCACAGTTGTGCAGACCTGGTATCAAGTACAGCTTATTGGAAATGGTAATATTTTGTAATATGGAGTCATTTCACAATTATACTTTTATGTGACATACACTTCCCCTAAGTAGTCCATGTTTAAACAATTTTTTGTAAAAGCTGAATTATTAACTTTTGGAGTAAGAAGATATTTTGTAACTACTTTTTTAATCTAGCATTCTAATATTTTGAAAATAAATATAAAAAACAAATGAAAAAAAAAATCAAATCAAAACCAAACCAACCCAAACTATTTAAAAAGAGACTATATGGCAATATATTTCATTTCAATGAACACTTTTTATGAATAGAAATTTTATGTGGCTGTCTTGTTTCTTTAATAGTGTTAGTATATAATGATTGAAAATGCCACCACTGGCCAAATTATTGAAGTTGTCTGGTAGTAAAAGACAATCTTAATGAGAATACCTATTTATGCAGTGTTTGTACCACAAACAAAAATAAAAACTGTGGTCTATAGCTACCTGATTGCACAACAGGGAGGGAGACGATGGGTCTGTAGATACCTTGTGTTTTACACACTTCTTATTTTCTAAAGGCTCCTTCCTCTCTGTGCATTTTACCTTTGTCAACTCCACTTTTGAAACACCCAGCTAGGCACTGCATAAGAGAGCTGGACTGTGCCTGTGTGACTCTTGCCAGGCAGAATGGTGCCCAAAGGCTCAGCAGGGCAGTGGTCAGGGCTGACCCCTCAGTTCCCTTCTCCCACCCTGCAGCTGCCCCTACACCCACAGAGAATCCAGGTCTGTTACTGTGGCTGTGTGAGGAGTGAGCTGGCAGGTCTCAGGCTAAGTCAGAACAGGCAGATGTGCATGCAATAAAACCCAGCACCCTGACAGGGGATGTTCAGCACCCCACGGCCTTTTCTAAAGAGGGGACCAAATGTTCTACAAAGCAATTAGGGTATATGTTGAACAGGATGGATCTAGCTTTGTTTGGATTGCAGTTCTCTTAACACAGATGCTAACTTTATTTTGCTACTTATATAGGCTGCAATGTATTCTAAATAGCTCTTTGAATGTAGGTATTTTCATTTTGAGGCAACAGAGACCTTCATTTGTCTGCTCTATAGATACAGACATTCATTATGCTCAGGAACAGCCTACCCAGCTTTTAAAGACAGCAGTCCAAGGAACAGTTTACAGGTTGATTAAAGTTACAAAGTCAGTGCAAATGCATGGCAATGATCTAGGATTTCAGGCCCAAAAAGGGACATTTAGACAATTCTGACACCAGCATTTCCCTTTGATCTATATCTACAATGTATCTCTGCAGCAAAGTTCTGCAGGTACAGTGTATGCTGGGGAAGCTGAATGTAGGTCAATGAGATGCACTCTGCTTTTTTAAATAAAATCTTTCTGCAGAAAATGCATGATTTCCTGTTATGACTGTAGACTTCACATAGACTATCATACATTCATTTTTTAAAAATGCTTTTTTATTTGTGCAAAAAGCATTCACTTTGCTCAAGGTGAACAAACATACACATATATTCACAAGATTCTTTACATAATATACTCATTTATAGATGATTTATTTTCATGTATTTTTCCATCACTAATTTGTGGCTGACATGACAGACCACAGAATTTCAGGATGCCTATTCTTGAGCAATAAATGATGTTAGCCAAAAAGGTTATACAAAGGGCTCAATCCAGAGAAGACTTACATACCTAAATCCTGTCTAACACTCAACTTTTGATCTTCAAATCCCTAGATCACTACCACCTAAGCTTAGCAAGACCAAAGCCCATGAGTGCCTAGCTTAAGCCACAAGAGATATGTGGGTCCCTGTTTTCCTGTCTTAATGGTAACCTGTTAGCTGAGAATCCTGCCACGGTTTCTCAGGAGCACAGTGGGCACTGGCAAAGAGCATAACAGGTCCCCAACACTCTGATGGGGCTCTGCAAGTGCCTGGCACTCACAGGGACTTACAGAGACCCCACTGTAAAAGAAAACCCAGGAGGCCATTGTGCTGTTAGCGGGGAGGAACCACCTAGGCAGCCCCTTCAGGATAGTGTTGCCCTGGAATAACCCTTGAACTGCTTTCCTCTGAGCAACCAAAACCCTTTGGATTTCCCTAAATGCACTTACTGCTTCAAACCCCCAACAGAAAACAACTGAAACAAAGTCAAGAGGATCAGGGAGAGCAAATGGACCAGGAGGGACATTGCCTGTGCAATTTCCACAGTCAGATGAAAGTTAAGGCCTTTGCCTGATGTGAAACATGGAAAACTGTGAGACTCATAGGACAGCACTAAAAAGTGAAGATTTCTCTGACTCAAACTTCATGTTATAAGCTGTGATAGGAAAGGATTTGGAATTTCAGATGAAGGGGTTTCCAAATTGAGAATGAGCCACTGGAAAATGCAGTCTGTTCCAGATCTCCCACATTTTTCAGTGTGAGAGAGGCAGTAAGTTGTGATAGATCAAAACAGATGATCAATAAAACAAAGACTGAATATCTTAATAAAATTTTCATAGAATCCTATGCCATCCTGATTTCTATTTCAGCCATAGAGGAGAAGAGGGATGTTCTGCAGCTGGGGACATTTCTTCGAGTTGTTAAAAGCATGTGTTGGGTGATGGCACTAGTTGGAATTATTTCTGTTATGTGGCCCTGCACTTTGAAGAATCGTGTTTCAGAGGTCAAGGGCTAGGTGTGTGCTTGTACTGTATTAGGACACTGTGCTCTCTGAAAAATACCTGGCAAACACAGGCTCAAGCTGATTTTAATGGAGTTTTGCCCTTGCTTAAGTTGAAGCCAGGTTTCCAGCCCTGGTGTCAAAGAGGTTCTTCTCCCCCCTCCTCCAGTTCTGCTACAGGCACCGGCTGCATGCTCAGTTTATCCAAGCCTATCACAAATATAGCAGCGCAGACCTTGTTACCAGCAAGCTCAATTATTGTAATACCCTCTTAGAGGAGCTTAGAGCCAGGCTCTGAGCACAGCAGCACGTGTGCTCAGCCCTGCGAGCCAGCAGGAACACATCACACCCCACTGCACTCTCCACACTGCCAGCCTCCGAAGTGGCAGGTTGATTTTTAAGTTGGCCCTTTTAGATTTTAAAGCTTTAAGTAATAAAGGCTCTGGCTATGACTGATCCCCTTCTCTCTGAGCCCTGCCCTAATGGGGAGCTGTGTTCCCACACCACCTGCTTTTCCTGGAACCCTACTGTCACATCGCAGATCTGCAACAGATTTTGACTTTTCTGTGCTGAACTACATGATGTATCTCACCCCCGGAACCTTCCTTTCCCGTCAACCCTTTCCATTTATATACCATGCTCATCCCAATGTTAGCAGAACCTCACAAAATTATCGCTGCCATCTCACACACCAGCCAGGTTTTGATGGAGGTGGCGTTAGAGCAAGTTAGCCAGCGTGGTTTCACAGTATCAGGTACTCACTTTTTCCTTCCTGCAGCCAGAGAAGAGGCTGAGTCTTTTGATTAGTCCTGAGGTAAGACGAGTTTCATTTTCTGCAGGTCAAGAGCGGACAAATAGGAAGTTAGAGCAGAGCATCTGACTCTGTTAATATATCCTCTAATTTAACTTGCTGTAACTTGTTTGTGCAGCTGTACCCTTGGGTGATGCTGGCCAATGTACTTCATTACTCTATGCCTCTTCCTTCTTCCTCTGCTTAATGGGGCTAATGATGCTTCCTTTGTAAGGCACTTGTGAATCTACGAATAAGAAATGGAAGTTTCAGAAAGGTATTATTAATTAACATTTATTAGCCTGTCTGAGCTGTAATCATCCCACTCATCTTTCACTGTACACACTCCTTTTGATTTTATTGCAGCTGTATTCTCTTCTGACAATTAATATAGTTATTGGCCCCATGATTATTATTTTTTTCTAACTCATTTTTTTTTCACATTAAAACATACATTTGTTTACTTTGAATTCCAACATAATATGTGCAGTTGTATATAACTTTGTTATTAGTATACTTAATTTACTTTAATTACCGTTAATATTAGCATATATTTTGACATTTAAATTAATAAAGCTATTAATAATAACAATACACTTGTTTTCTCTTCATTTTAAAACATGATCCAAAAGTTACAAAACATAGATGCCTAAGGTTGGATAATTAACCCAAACTCATGTTCTGGAGCAGTGAAATCCAAGCTGCTTTTTATGAATTTCATCTAGGTATTTAAGGTTTAAATGCTAGGAATCCATGTTTGAAAATCCTGGCTTTAATATATGAATGTGGGTTTTTAATATTGTTGGGAATGAGAGAGAAAAAATGGTTGGCTTTTCTCCATCTCTCTTCATGCCTTTAACACAAGGGGCTGGTAGGTACCCCAGCATGGAGAGAGCCGCCTATTTCCTGAGCAGGAGCTCGGGCTCCTCATGCCAGAGGACTGGAATGGGGATTTAATATTTTAAGGCCTGACGTGACCTATCTTGCTGCAGGTGCTCAAATTACCATCTCTTTACACACCCCCAGTTAACAGTCAGTGGAGAGAAGCAGGCACCTGTGGGGATGACTCAGCCCACCTAAAATCTGAGTCACCCTTGTGGAGGCGCCTTTCTCCCTCTCCCCTTCAATTAGAGTGGGTGCCACCACTCAGCAGTCAGGTATCTCCCTTCAACACCCATGCTCAAGTGTGGGGGATGTTGGCCCGGATGCATTTAGTTTCTTACATCTCATCTCGAGTCCTTAGAAAGATGAGACCAACGTTTACACAAAGAAATAAAAAACAGCAATGCCAGAGGTGGTTAATCTTTGTGCTATTTATCCAGCTACCTATGTATTTGCAATACTTATGGGTACTGTCTGGCTTTGATGTGCAGGGATTTACAGATGAGATTCCATTAACATTAGTGGGAATTGGGTGCATAGATCCAGTACATCAAGATGAGAATATTTGGTAATAAATCTTTTAATATGCATGTAGCATTGACTGAATAATTTGAAACATTTTTAAAATCCAAATAAAAATTGAGTTTTCTCCTACAAGAGAAGCTACCCCTAGAGACAGATAAGTGGAATCTATTTCCACGTAGTCAGACACTGTGATTTCATATTGTACATAGAATGATCTTTTTTTTATCTTTATTGATTACTAGAAGAGTAATACAATTAAAGGTAGAAAAATGCTTTAAGGTTTTTGTTCTCTGGCAAAGAATCAAGAGTTCAAAGTAGGGTTCCTTTCTTATTATTAGAGAACACCCTAAGAGACAATCATTTAAAGCAATTCTCCCTTTCTTCTCCTCCCCTTTTCATTTCCCATTTTGCGATTTTGGGGACACAGATGAAAAACCTGTGCGTGTGTGTGCGCGCGCGTGTGTGTGTGTGTTAGTACTAGTTAGTGATGTGCAGATTCAAGAATAAAACCTCTGCTTTCTTTTTACACCAGAGGTATAAAAGAAGTACCTATCATTATTTCATTAATGATCTGTAGCAGTATTTTCTTGCCCTCTCAGTCACATGTGTTCACATGTACATATGAACACACACACACACGTTCATAGTCTCATGCTTGAGTTTCCTGATATAACACCCCTTGACAAGCACTGCTTATGCCAGGATTATGAAAACAAGGAAATAGAAAAGATATTTAGAAACCATAGGAAAACAACTCTTTTGGTGTTTGAACTACAGTGTTATTCAGATGTATATAACTACTGCTGGGCGGGGAAACTGCAGGAAATATGCCAAGGAAGAGAGACAAGGGGAGGCCATCAACAAGACAGAGAGAAAAAGACAGAAAATGCTTTTGTTTGCAGACTTGGCTGGTTGACTTGACTTGAAAATAATAATAAGCCCCCATTCTCTCTCACCAACCCCCTCCTCTGATTCATCAGATATAACATAATTGATTCTCACTGGAGACGGATTTGGAATACGTGTCTTGCTTGTTGCTATTGTTTATGTTTACACAGTACATTTACTGCTAGAGGAGTTTTGTTCCTTGTTTACTCACTGCCCTGTTGCAAACCCCTACTGCTTTTCCAGCTGGCACTAGTTCTCTTCTCACCTTACACAGGGAGGTGAAGAATGGGGGAAATGCACTGTCTTGGGGACCGTGAGAGGCTGGGGGTTATGCAGGTTATGACATTCTGCTTAATGCAGAAAACTGACTCCTCACTTTTGTCTGAAAATTCCTTGCAGAGAGTGTGGCTTGGGTTCCTTCCTTGTCTTTTCTGCCTCCACAGTGTGCTGAAACTCAAAGGCAGTAGGAGGACACATTTTCACACCTGGCACAGGACTCCCAATAGAAGGTCATAAATTTTGCTGACTAGCCATTTAAATGGGGCACCTTTGGACAAAGAGGTGATAACTGGCAAGGGCAAATGATTTCTTCAAGTCTGAGCACTACAAGGGAGGACATTGCATCACAGATCGCCCTGCAGTGTTTATCATGGATTGTCAGACCCTGGGTGCTAACAAAGACTCATGGGGGACATCTGGCAGGCATCAGGAAGCAGCTTTGAGAAGAGCAACAGCCTGTCTCTTTTCTTCACTATCACACACAGTCATGAGGTAGGCATAGATAGCTACGGGAAAAGAAGGAAGAAGAACGAGAGGAAAAAAGTGTATAGAAAGAATAGAGAGAGAAGGAGTCTATTTGGGGTCTAAGGAAGAAAGATCAACAAAGACTACGGCAAAGTGTGTGGCTAAGATGATATGTTTTAGCAGAGGAGCATGATTTTTAAAGTACTCCTGAAGTTTTTATGGCTCTGGGCCCCTATTTCATCTTAATTCATCCTTGGGGATAAAGACTCAGCTGGATGGATCTCAATCAATCCCTTCCCTTTCTCACCCCTTGTCATCATGTTCTCTTCCTTCAGTACATTTTCACCATGGTTAGAAATTCCGACTCTCACTCCCCTTCCCAAGCGACTACCGTGGCGCCCTTTGGAAGGTGCGCAGTGCCCTGACTCCCACGGAGTCGAGTTCCATTGGAACTGCTGGTAGTGCATTCATCAGCCATCTGTCATTGCAGCTGCTTGTTGAAGAAATCAACTTCTTTCCCCCCACCCCCCCCCCCTTTTTTTTTTTTTTAATACTTTGACTAGGAGGGGGAAAAAAACCCTAAACCACCAAAAATTAAACAACAACAATAATGGCCCGACTGTTTCCTTGACAATCCAAACACAATCTGCTGCCCACAGTCTCAGAAAGTATCATTGAGGCAAAGCAAAATTCTCATGGCGCGTTGGATTTGAGTGTGTTTACAGGCTTTGTTTTGTTCTCCTTTTCTGTAGTAGGTTTAATACCCTCTGCCGATGGGAGAACAACTTCTGTGGAGTCTCTGTGATTCAAAAAGACTGAGCTATGGCTTGTCAAAATTTATCAGCCAGTTGTCAATGCAACTTTTAGCTGAGAGTCTCAAAAAAACAGGAATACTTTTTAAAATCTCAACATGTGTTTTTTATTTTATTGTATTTTCCATGATTGAACAAAAACATTGCAGAGAGGTGATAAAAACCATGCAAACATAGGGTAATATTTAATAGTGTCAGGAATCTAGGCTACAGGCCTCCCAGCTTTCCAGTCTCCCTGCAATATAATTTAATTTCTTTTTGTTAAGTGTCTTATAGTGAAGATAAATCTATCTTCACTTTATTTTTGTCCAGAGATCTTTATGTATTCGCATTTCTGGGTCCCAGGTTGCCCTATCAAGCCTTGTTCATGGCCATTTCAGTGGTGACACCCAAAGAACAAAAGACCACTGCAACTCCCAAACCAGAGCCAGGCAGCCGAAGCAAAGCTCCTTTGTACAAGTATGAACAACATTTGAAACAGAGTTCACAGATCCTGGCAAAGCAGAGTGGTATCCACACCATGGCATGTCAATTTTTCTTGCTTTTCTTTTTGTTTTTTGCATTTGAACAGAGGGAAAAGGAAAGGTTATCACTCCAAGTCTCCCCTGTAGGCAGCAAGGAGAGAAGCAGGATATAATGAGAAAGCTAAGTGACTAGTAAAATTAAAATACACAAACCATTAAAAGGTTTAAAGGGTAGGAAAAAGAGTGCTCACGGCATCTGTTTAAGGTCAGCACCTAAGGAGTTTCTTACAGGCAATATGGGAACTCTAAAGAAACATGAAAATGGCTACACACAATACCATCTTTATCAAAAACTAAAAGCTCACAGAGGGAGGCAGTGGCACTGGCAGTGTGGGAACATGAGTCTATCAAATGAGAACTCTGTGAGAGCACAGGAAAGCCCTGACATGGCCTCTTGGGCTGGTGGCACAGACTGGTGTGTTGGGGCTCCTGGACAGTGCATCTGGCACTCCTGGCAATAAAACCCAAACTGACAGGTTTATGTCTCCATCTATACAACGTCACTGCACCACTGCAAACCAATATGTAACATCACACATATTTTATATTTGTGTGTACCTGTATGTAATTGTCTCTGGAGCCACAGAAGCACAGAGAGCTTTTCTTTCCTTCATTTTAATTTTTTTTTTTTGTTAGTGAAAGAGAACAGTTGTCTTCCAGTCTTTCTGATCAACTCCTGGCAAAGACGGAGAGAGCGACAGACTTCAACTGCAGCACAATAGCTGACTTTTTACATTTTATCAATTTCTTTTTCAGTTTCCCATACAGAAATTCTCAGCCTTTTGATTCAACACATGTAGTAGAGGGGTCTCTGAATGAAATGGAAAGTAAACAGATATCATTAATCTCACAAGGCTTCAGATCTTTATATAAAGCTATCTTATTAAGATAGGTAGGTATTTCCAGGTGGGAATTCTTCAATGTTTTCTTTCTTTATTAGGTGACTGTTCTTCAAAATCACCTGCTAATAATTGAGAGTCAAGCTTAAACACCTGCTGGAATCTCATGTATGTGAAAGAACATAAAGCTTCCTCCCAGAAGAAATTGGCTTTTAAACAGCAGCAAACATTTCACATTGTGACTTTTCTGACTGTTGTTTTGGAATAACCAAATGTGCCCGCTTTGGAGGCCTCTGTCATGCAAAAATCCAAAAACTCCCTTCAGGCTGACTAATAGTTTTTTCTTCTGATTGTGACAAAGGATTTATATCATGTCATCTCTACAAATCAAAACCAGTCTTCCCACCTGTGCTTATGGAGATCCTGCTGAGAAACAGAAGGGACATATCTGTTGAATTCAAGTGACAAACTTAAGCAGAAGTTTTACTTTTGCACAGGAAGGACTATTTTTTAACTCAAAACCATGGCTAACTCGCAAGTTTGTCACTTTTCACAGCAAAGCATTTCTATTTGCCCATGGAAGTCAAAATCTTTCTTTTTAAATTTTGAAATTATGAATCTTTACCTTTTTTTTAACTTTTAGATTTGAGGTGGGGAGGTGGGGCTTTATCAAATTTTATTGTAAGGACTTCTAAATTAATAGTGCAACCTATGCCTCAACTTTCAGTCCTTTTGCTCAAGGACAGTCCACCTGCCAGGCCTAATTTCAGAAAATGTTTATCTTTTTGAATTTATGGGTAAATGCATTTTAGATCACTATTTATTCAATCCTATCCTGTTATTTGTCAACTAAAGATTTATACAACTTGCAATTTCTTTTGTACAGAATTATTTATCAGCATCTATATATTCCAGGATATATGTTCTTATACTGATATTGGACTAAAAGACAGTATAAAAGTGTAGCTGTGAACCAAACTACCCCAGAGAGCATTACCCCCAAACCAAAACAAGTAAAGAACCCAGTCCAAGCTGGAAATGGCCCTCTCCTTGCTTGTGAAGTAGGTAAATTGCCAAGTGGTTATAATTCCAGGTACTGGGTGTGAATGGTTTCCACAGAAAAATATGGTTTATTTCTGTACCATTTGTACCTTCCTCTTTAGGGATAAGAGGCAGTTCATATTCAAGAGAAACTTTATATATGAGAAGACATAATCCAAAGTGCTTCTGTCTAAAGAGGAACTTCTAAGTGCAGGAATGACAGTCTGGGACCTGAAAATTTCTGTTAGCAGAAAATGGAATGTAATGCAAAAACAGTCTAACCTCAGAAAGAAGTGAGCTCTAATGAAAGTAAAGATATGCAGAATTTCAGCCAGGATGCCTGTCCATCTCCTTCCATGATCTACCTTCGTTTCCATATTGCTAATATTCCTCAGCATGCCAGTCAAAGTCAGTTGGGAAGGAAACATTTGAGTCAGCCAAAGCCATTAGTGCAGATTATCAGCCTTTTGTCAAAGAAATGAGCAAAGTCACTACATGCTGATGAAGAGCTTTATAACTGCAGCCTAAAAGCCACATGGAGGAAAAGATGTTTAATTGCTGAAGCGGGCCCAGCTTTTAGAAGAGTTAAAGTAAAAAAGAATCTCAACCCAAGCTGTGACTATTACTCATGTTTTATTTGAATAATCTAAACAAATAAGACTGAGGATTCTGTGTCCACAACTTCACAGCTACAGTGCTATTAAATTAAAGCCCAGAGAAATAGTCTGTGCTAGTACTTACACCATAATTCTTTGTCTTGCAATATGAAGTACTGGAGTCTGCACTTAATGCACAGGTATAACATCAATGAATGCTGGAGAAGCAAAGTATCTGGTTTTTTATTTTTACATTAAAGAATCATATGCATAAAGTAATGACTTGGCCTTTTGGTCTCCCACAATAATTTACAGAAATCTGTTCTGTTGATTTAACATAGCTTCAGTTTCTGGAACACTACTCAGCATATATCCACGAGCAGGAATAGCTGGCAAAGTAGTCCTCAACAAAGTTAAGCAACTCACATTGTGGCAGCCTTAGAGCCACCCTCACTACCAGGAATCTGCTAGGGAGAGTGGAAACTGCTCCATAACTTGTCATCAAGCCAGTGCACTTAGCAAGAAGGATCAAAAGGGACTGGTGTTACGAGGGATGTAGAGTGGTGCCCATGTGTTGCTAACTGCCTGGTCTGTTGAGGACAAGTTCTTCTTTAACCCCCTCTTTACTACAAACTTGGTGCTACAGGAGGTCAGTGCTGGTGTAAAATCCCCTGAATGACCACTTTTTGTTTGGCTTAACATGAATGAACTCTGTTGTTTTGTCCTGGGAGGCTGTTGTGTCATTGGCATTAGGGTTTCGTGTCATCATAAAGTTTCACTCAGAGTGCACTCAAAATGCAAATTTTCAATTGAACTTCCTACATTCATGACAATATCAGCTGGTAAAATTTTCAATTTTTTTTCTACTGCACCAATATGAAAACTTCATAGCACTGAAATTAGAAGCTAAAGACCTTTTCGAAGTGTTCACAATTATTTTATCCATATTTTTAATATTCATAAAAGTGGCAGGAACAAAGTGAGTCAAATTTGCATTTCATATCGCACTAAAGCTACTCCACATATACACGATAACACATCCTGAGAACAATGAGATATCCTGTCACATGTATGCATGTTCTAAAACTGCACAAAAGGAGGATTTCAGTGATGCATAAATTAACTTCCTACCTTTAAATTATTAACCCAGGCTGTTCCCTGTATATGAACCAAAATCAAAGGACAGCTTTCCCCCACTCTTTTGCTCCCCACATGAAGAGCACACATATTGTCAGTCTTTCCTCACTTGAAATTGATGACTTGAGAAATTGAGTTACTTGGATAATAAAAAATTGTTTTAAGAGATTTTTTTACAGTTCTTTTATTCATGGCATTTTTTGAGTGGGAGGCTGCATATTGTGGCTATTGGTAAGAAGCCACTTCAGCTACCCTAACATGTTTCTTGTTGGAAGTGAGGAAATGAGGACTTCATGCTTTGATATGTGGGGAGAAAAAAAGTTTAAATCAAGGAGTTTTTGAAGATATGCATGAGTTTTTTGCACAGAATCCTGTCAGTGTTCAGGATGTTCCAAAAACACTTCCTCATAGGCTCTGCAGAAATAGATGCACCTGTAAACTTATTCCCCTGAACTGCCCTTGATAAACCTGGCCCTCTCTACAGCTGAAGTGGCCAGTTGTTATGGATGGGTACACTTGATACATCTATTGAAATTGCTTTCCAAATGTCAGAAATAGGCAAAATAACCTGCTGAACCATTTCCTGTATTTTTTACAAAACCTGCAATCTGACAGCAGACTTTTCTGAGAAGGAGACAAAAAAAAAAAAAAAAAGGTTAAATTTGAAGAGAAATTACTATGAAGTATTAACTCCCTTCTAGCAACAAGTGAAATTAAAAATACTATCTTAATCAATACCTTTAGGGTCACATCTATAAATCAGAACTACATATGCAAAATTTTCTGTGGGAGAACAAATTGGATTGATTAAAGTAGCAACCAAAGAAGAAACACAACTGCAGCCACACTGGACAGTCAGTGTAGACCAACACTTTTTATTTGGCCAGCTAGTACCTTTACAGATACTTGAGCTCTTACTTTTTAAGCCTTGTTTGCAGGTTGCCCTGAAGTGATCTACAATTGTTTTTACAGCTGAAAAATTAGTGCTATGAACAAGTTAGCAGTACTATTTCTACATAATCTTGTGAAAAATCTAGGAAGCCAATAGCTATCATAAAGCACAAATGTGTGTGTTTTCCATAATTACACAGAAATCATGATTTAATAGCCCTAACTTTCTACTTTAACCACTCGAAAACATCACACTTAACATGATCTAGCAAGATGCTGTATAACAATGCAAGAATTGCTATTTTCCCATCTAATACAGACAAAGATCAGCAATAAACACATTCCAGACATGGTGCAGGGTTTCATACTTATCATCATACAAAAAAGTAATTGCCTTTTATTGACCTGAACTGACATGCATTTAAATCAAGTGAATTCTGCCAGTGATATGGGACCAGGTCTTAAATCCTTTATGTTAAATTTGCACTGCAGTCACCAGTTCTGTAGTCTATATTTTAAGTGATTTCTAAGAAAATATTTTTTTCTGTGTTCAATACTGCTTAGCTATGTCATTTTCATTTAGCTTTACATGTTCTATAGGCTCCTGTTCAGAAATAGAAGTCTTGTACTCTTCTCATATGAAATTGTTGTAAATAATCTTGTGATGTCACCATCTCTCTTTGCTGGTTTGTAGGTCCAAGAATTGAGATAATGCATGTAAAGACCCAAAGACAAGGATGATTATTTGAAATAAAATGAATCCAGATAAATTCAGTTATAATTATCTGCAATACTCAGATAATTTGGGGCAGCATAATTAAATTCAGGGCAAAAAAAAATATTATTTAGCTATGCTAAAAAATATTAGCATAGCTGTTAGGTATTTACACATAAACTGCACAGTTTGGGTGTGCTGATTACCCAAAGATATTTTCATGGTAGCCTGAGACTCAACACATAACAAAATGCAAAACCACATCTGTTTGCTCAGTTTAAATTGCTGCATGATGTTCACTCAGCCTCTGTACTCTGGCATGTGCCAAACCCATGGCTGAATAAAAAGAATGCCTGCCAAATATATCCACTTTCTAAAACTATGCAAATTGAGGACTTTGGGGATGCATAACTCAACCTCCCTTCTCAAAGTTTCACTAACAATATTCCTCTTTGTCACTGCAGCAATGTAAACAACTGCAGTTAAAAAAAAAAAAAAAAAAAAGAAAGAAAGGCAAATCCCTACCTACGTCATGATGCTTTCTCACAGAATTTTGGTAATTTAGTTGTAGTCATAAAAAGGAGGCCTTTCTAGATTGCTGGCTGTGTCTATGTTACAGTGGAACGTGATATGGAGAGCTGGGCTCAGCCAAAACAGACTGAGCTGGTCTGAGCAAAGGCTGTGCTGTGGTTAAGAAACTGAAGTAGGACTAAAGACCTCAGCTCAGCCATTAACCCTTCTGCAGACTTTCTGTGTGATCTTGGGCTGCTCAGTATCAGCAGCCTTCAGAGTCTGGGCTATAAAAAGGAAGTTGTTTTACTTCTTCTCTCCCATCCTTGGACTGTCTGATATGTACAGATTGTCTTTTGCTTTGTACCAAAGCATACGTAACATCATCATGAGCTCACACAATGTTCCAAAAATTTCAGTGTCAATAAATAAATAAAGTTATCTATGGCAATTGTTCATTATGTTTTACCAGAAGGCTCCTCCCACAGAGACAACATTTAGGATTTCTCTAGATGTTTGTGTAAGCTCTGAATTTAGAATTAATCATCATGCACAATATTCCTGAGAATTCACAGACATCAGAGCAGTAAATAGAAAATGAAGAAAGGATATGAGATGAAGGATTGCAGTGTCTTTGCATGTAAGACCCTCAACATGCAAGAATTGTATTCCCCTTCCCAGTTTGCAGATCTCCACCCATTTCTGTGAGTCTGATCTGAGAATAGATGGTGCTCTCCCAAGCCCAGATTGGATGGAACTTTGATCAACCTGGTCTAGTGGAAGGTGCCCCTGCCTATGGCATGAGGGTTGGAACTAGATCACCTATAAGATTCCCTGCAACCCAAACTATTCTAGTAATTCTATGATTCTATGGTTCACTATTTGCTATTATGGCACAATAACTAGACTACCATTCAGAAGTAGTTTAACATGTCCTTAGACTTAAATGAACTGATTTTCAGAAGGATTCTGGCACAATGTGGTAAGGAATAGACATCTGGATAACTGGGTTTTCAAAGCCAGTCTCATATCAGCACACAACTAACTATGCCATGTACATCAGCACACAGTGACTAGTCCATAATCCTCCTGCCAGGAACATCAGGATGCTTGATGATCTATGGCAGGATTAGGATATTTAATAGGAAAGCTACAGTGTAGTGTCCAGGAGAGGTAAGGAAGATCCCTGAAATAGTAGGTAGTAAAAATTATTCTCAACTCAAAGTGGGTCATAGCTCGACCCAAGCCTCTGCACAGTCCCTAATTTTGGTGTTGGACTTTCCCCAAGCAGTCACGTTTTATCATCTATACCTGAATTTGAAAATGGATCAGGTACAGACTTGATTGCCCCTGATTGTGCAAGAGGGACTTGGTAGAGTTAGCAAGACAGACAGCCCAGGCCTTTTTAAAGTGTATTGAAATAATTCCATCATTAATTCCTCTTTTAATGCCACCTGCATGGAGAAGATCTATCATGTTAAAAGCACTTATTGGTCTTGCTAGAAAGAACAACTCTTTAGGAAAAATCTGAAGAATAAAGAGAAAGTGAACTGCCTAGCAGTGAGGCTGTCCATGAGCTTTCCAGAAAGAAATCTCTATACTTTCCAGTGGCAAAGAGCTGAGTAATCCCCTCGAGCTGCTTAGCTCTTCCATTCTACTGAAAGCAGAGAGAGCTCAGCACCATCCATAGCTCTTCTCAAGATGCTCACCATGCTGTAGGATGAATTCATCAGGAAGCAACATCCAAGAGCAGGTTCACAGAAATAGACCTATTCTTTCATCCTAAGACAAGCCTTTATCTAGTAGTTAATTTGTACTGAATTCAACCTTCAGTTAAGATAGTGATCAAACACAATCCTTTTTGGAAACAAATATGTTAATTACAAAAAAGGAATTGTATTCATGAAACACTGTGATTGCGGCAAATGCCCCAAATGGCCAGGGCTGCAAATGCTAAGGATCCAAGAATAACAAGAGCACGGGCATGATGCATGATGCACGCAAAGAATATTTCTTATTCCTCTACCTTCCCTATTTAAAAAAAAAAAAAAAAAATCTAAGAGAAATAATGATCATGTAGAAGCAATTTTGCCCCAGAAAACAAGACAGTCACAGTAGAGTCAGCATCATTGCAGGAGTTCTTGGGCTCGGATTGCCAGTCATGTTTCTGTGTGAGACCTGACATACACAAGGTAGCAGGGAGCTGGTTATTTTTTAACGTTCATTTTGAATGAAGCTGCTCTAACTTTACACCCAGTTCTCAAATTCAGCATGCACTGATATCAGACAAATCTCTACTAACTGCAGAGTAATTAGGCAGCAAAATAAGTGCTTTTGCATGTATGTTCAAATGCACAAACCTCTGTGTATGTGGTGTGTGTCCATATGTGCATATGTGCAAGGTCTGCTCTGCATATATATTTTTATTTTTTTCCCCTCAGAGGGCTAAAGTGGGTTCATAATAACACCCTCCTTGCCCACCCCCCATGCTCACAGACACTTACACACCCAATCACATCCCAGGGACCTTGCAGGAGTCAAGGCCGAGGCTTTAATGCCTTGCTACCATTTTTGACAAGACAGCCTCCTTCTCTGAAAAGGACGAGCTGGAGCCATCTTTCAGGAGTTTTCTTTCCCTGACAGAAATCAGCAGGGTTAGAATAAACTGCATAAGTTATCAGCTCCTCAGGAAAGAACATGAAAAAAGCCCTTCTATCACTTAATGAAAAATAGCTTCTTTTTTGGACAGAACTTCATAGGCTTGCAATCAAGCCGTGGCTCCCCCCTCCCTTCCTTCCTTGACGTGCCATAGAGGCAAATCAAGTCGGCATCTATTAATAATATTTTCCCCTGCTCCTTTCATTTCTCTGCATGTCCTACCACTGTCAGGCCCCGTGATGGAGCAGCGCCTTTATCTCGTCCGAGTCTGGTCTGTCAGGGTGATAAACAATTCTAACAAGAATCAGAATAAAGATCTTCCCAGTAGACTCGGCGGAGAGATAGAGGCTTTTCTCATTTTCTCGATGGAAAAAAAAAAAATTTAATCTAGCAGCACCGGCTTTTTTCAAGCGTCACATTCAAAGAGATGCAAATTTGTCAGAGCTGAGACCCCGGCTGACTCTCAGCACTGCGTGAATGTCAAAGGGGGGACTCGAAGCCTTTGACATCCCTGCCTTTTTTGGGGGCTATCTGCTGAAATAAAAAAAAAAAAAAAAAAGGAGAGGAAAAAAAAGCAAATGCTTTGTAGTATGTGTTTCAACAATTTTCATAAGTTTTCTTCTGAAATAAAATAGTGCCGTTGGGAAGGTAAAGTGAGAGAGAGGGAGAGGCAGAATGAGGGAGTGAGAAAGAGGAAGAAAGGGGCAGAAGGGAACATAAACTTGTCCATTTGGATTTAAACATGTTGTGATAATAGCAAGAATTTTACTATTTGGGAAGAGCTTATTTATGATTGAGGGTATTTGTTGTACCTCACACACACACACACACACACACACACACACACACACACACACACTAACACACAAGAGGACACGATTTGCATAACCCCGAGATGGGTGCTATGAGGAGAGCATTACATGTGCATGTGCCTATCCTCATTTCCTTACACGTGTGATTTTAAATGTGTGAGCAACCATGTATGTTGTTCAGATTTGTAGTGATTTGAGTAGTGCACATGGTGTGTGTATCTGCACCCATCAATAAATTGTGTATTATTATGTGTGCTTTTGCTATACGATGGCCATGTACCCTTAGCTGAATGAATCAGAATTTAAGCCAGTACTCTGAAGATCATGCCATCTGAAGGACAAATGCAGAAAATATATAACATGGTTAAGAGCTCAAGTACGAAGAGGATCTGGGGGGGACTTTTGTTGTTGTTGTTGTTTAATTGGATTACAAATTTATTACTTTATTAATTATTTACTTAGAGATTTTATTATTCTTTTTGACCTGTGCTGTAGGGATTATAGAAGAAATTAATCTTTAAAAGAGACTTGGATAAGGAAAGACAGCTGTATAACTATCAGAGGGTAGATGAAATGTATCCTAAATGTGTGTGTCCCTTTAGAATTGATTGTTACAGGAAAAAGGAGGATTTCCTAATGGTGAAGTCCTGGAATCATGTGAATTTTCAATTGTCTCCGGTTTCTTTAAAATAAATAAAGATGCCTAGTGCTTTAAGCGTGAAAATGTGCCAAGTAAATCCATAGGCTTTAGAATTTACCCTATCCCCTCAAAGCAAAGTGCACTGAAGAGCTGTTCCAAGGCAGATTTCTCCATCCTGGACATCTATATATATTCAGTGCTATCAGTTTAGCACCAAGCCTGACCACTTCTGACCAGAGTTCTATGCCAGGAGGGACACAAAGGTGGCCTTTCCTAGGCACATCTGTCTATTTCCTCTGGACTCTGGCTATTTCTTCAACCACTCACAGAAATTCCTAAAGGACTTTTGTTTGGAATTCGGAATTTGCTTTCCTCTTTAAAATGTTCTACTGGTGATAAGCAGCATATAAGGGTTGAAAACTACTTTGTCAATCCAGACCAAAAGGTTATTCCACATGCATTTAAAAATACTTGTGATGTGTGGACATTGGCAATGTGTTACGGGAATGTCCTGTTTTTCATTGCCTTTGTCTTCAGGCTTGTTCCAAATTCAGTTAACACCTCCTCAGTCATACCTATTCAGGCACATTGCACACTCTCCTCAAGACTGTTGCTGAAAACTCTGTTCATTAATTGCTTGATTCTTACTTACAATCAATGCAAGTGCCAATACTCTCCAGTCTCCACTCAGCCTGAATTGGTTAAATAATAAACTGGCTTTTACTGCTGTAATGATCCATTTATAAGTGAGTTGTCCTAGAAACTCCAATACATCGCATAAGGGTGTACTCAAATTAGGTATTGAAGAGCTTTTCTCAGAGACTCCCAGATCACTCACTTCCTTCTTTCTCTGGAAAAAGGCATCTAAGTCATTATGCTAGCTGGGAAGTAGACTTGCTGGGAGCTAGGGGCCTAATTCAGAACAAAAATACCTAGGCTGTGCTCAGTCTGCTGGGGTGTATTGAGTCACCATCCCACAATAGGTGGCTTGGGGCTTGGGCAAGGACTCTGCTGCACCCCAAACCATGCCTGCTCTGTGGAGCTGTGCACCTGAGTGGGACTGATGCACCTTTCCTCCTTCTGCAAGGATGCATTTGGCAGGTCCCACTGCTACTCATACCCTGCAATCCTGGAGGTGATTGCAGTCTCCAACCAGGAATAAAGCGTCACATGTGAGGGTGGTCTTTGAAAGTAGGGAATGGCATGAATGAATAGGCAGGTTCCATGTGCAGAGCAACAGAGTGAACATGGGAAGGAGCTGGTCTGAGACTGCTGAGAGAACAGCTGGGTTTGAGAGCAGAAGACAAAAACTAGGAAAAGTAACAGATGCTGAAAGGTGTGAGAATTTTTGAGTGTGCAAATGAATGTTACATAAAAGCTTCAAATCATTTAGTTACTGGAAAGGATTGCTTTCTCTGAAAAGACAATACTTCTGTGCCTAAATACTAAAATGCCATGGTGACATCTGAAGAAGACCTGAATGAGACCCTGAAATGACAGTGAGATTCTAAGGTTAAGATCCTCAGGATCAGTTTACAGTAACTGGACTTTCAAGTCCAGTTAAAGTAATTTTAAAAAGGCTCTGTATATCTCACTGTTCAGATCAATACCAACAGAAGCTTTGTTGGGTTCCCAAATATTTCCTTTTTTTTCCCAGAAAGCTGGATTTTTTTCTTCAGATACTTAGATGTGTTTAATAACTGAATTGTTTAGTACTGCATTCTCCAACGCTGTTATTCCTCTGCTAAGTATACCATCAATCTGCTCTCCTGAGTTATTTCAAGAGACACATGTTGGGCTAAACTGGAACCCAAGTGACTGAATTAAAGCTGCAGGATGCATTGCTAAGTCCTAACTACAGATCACATTTCATTCTAATGTAATGTGATCTGCCAGAAAACTATAACAACTCAGCAAGGAAATAAAAATAAAAAGGGAAAACTAGCTATACGTGATTTTTCATAGCTTTTGCTGTGCACAGAACTTGCAAACAATTTTTGTGTAGAGGGAAAAAAACCCTTCACACACAATATCTCCTACTGGCTCTGAGTATGATACTATTATATACACATTTCACATACACTGAGGAAACAAAGACAGAGTAAAGTAAAGCTTTGAGGGAGTCGTCTCTTGGCTTACAAAAAAATGTTTATTCTGCTTTAGAAATTCCAAAAATAATGAGTATCCCGTAGTAGCAAATGTAGATACAATGAAGGTGTATTAAATGTTTTTTGTAAAATCTGATATGATTTCAAGCCCTATACTTATTTAATAATGCAAGGATAACAGCAGCATGCTTGGGATTTCATCAATGAATATTAAAACAATGTTTACATTTAACATCTGTGAAAAGTTTTTTGCTGACATGGTTATAAATTCAGGAGTTGCCATAAATGCTTAGCAAATAAACAGAGTCCATATTATAAGCTTCTATAAACCTTGAAACATTTGCCTTACATACACCTTTTTATTTGTCATTAGCTGAAATAGTTCTACACTTAAATGGGTGTCGAACTTGCCCTCACCCTCCCCACAGTTCCGCAGGAGTCTGTGGTGTCATTGTTAACTTAATGCAGGATAACTCAGTCTAAAGAACAGCAGCAGCTCATTAGATAATTCATACTTTAGTGGATTTTATTTAATGGGTAATAATTTTAATATTCTTATGAGTTCTCTATAATCATTATTCTGCCTGTTGTCCTCTAACATAAGGTTTCAGCTACATAGTGGGGCCCTCTCCTGCAAACCTGCAGCCCTTCCGCATACAAATGGCACAGGGAGGGTTTGTAGGATTTAGCCTATGGTTTATAAACAGCGTAAATTATTTTAGAAGTCATGTCAGGTATAGTTTATTCCAAGGTTTGCTTGCAAATTTTAATCAGAAAACACAGAAGGGGTATGCAGGTTAGATTGAAATATTCTTTCACCTTGTGCTCTGCCCAGGTTGACTTACTGTGGGCTGATAGAACTGGCAGAAGTTACAGCATGCATGATAGAGGAAGGCTGGACACAAACTAGAGAAAACACATAAAGAAACATTTATTTAAAAAAAGTAAATCAACCATAAAGATCCTCCCAGTAGACCTGGGAGATGGAAGCCTTTCTCATTTTCTCCATGGCAAAATTTAATCTCGCAGCTTGGCTTTTCAAGCGTCATATTCAAAGAGATGCAAATTTGTCAGAGCAGAGACCCCAGCTGACTTTTAGCACTTCGTGAATGTCAAAGGGGCTTAAAGGTTGAAGTGTCTTTACCTCCCTCCATCCTTAGGAATTCAAAATCAGACTGAAAACACAAAGCACACACCTCTACCTGTTTGTTCAGGCCTCTCTATTTCATGTGTACCTGCCAGCTATAAAAGTGTTTGTTTCAGGTGTTGTTATCTGTTTTAATTAAAAGCACATATAGAAATGAGCATGCAATTGAAAAATGTTCCACAAGAGAATCCATCAACAAAAGAAAAACCCTCCCCTTTGGAAAGCTAGCCTGTCCCCCACCACATATATTCACATTTTAGAGGTTCTTGCAACATAGCCTATTCCCAACTGACTGATTTCAGGACTGCTATTAACTGAGTAGTAATCTCACCCAGTGACATGGTTCACTTCATACAGTCTCAGGAGGTAATATATCTAATAAAAATAAAGGTAATAAAAATAAAAACAGCCCTAATGAATAGTCCATACCATGTAAGGTATACACTATATCACATAGCAAGGGCCACCTGAAAGCAATGCCAATGGATTTTTTTTTGCCTGCCTCTCTCCTGTATGATGTAAATATCAATCTACTAATGGAATTCCCATTGATGAAGGATAAGAAAAAGAAAAAAAAAAAAAGAAAAAATGGCATTGAACAGATTGAGGCAGACTAATCTTGTTTGTCTAAAAATGGAAAAAAAAGTATAAGCAAGCAAAAGCAAGAGGATTTAAACTCAGTTCCATGTGTAAGATGTTTATTAAATTAAATTACATTAACATATACATGATCAGTGTGAAGGGGAGCCCCCAACAGCCTTTACTGAATGACAGATTCAGTGAGTGAACCAGAGCTCTGAGGCTGGACCTAGAGTAACAGTTTCTAAGATGTGTTTCTTCTCATTTAACAATTTATCTGTCCTCTTGATGATGAATTTACTGGAAAAGGATGACTGTCTCTTTAAAAAAGTAGTTTGGGCAGTGCTTTTTGGTTTTAAAGTCTGGAGACAGTGGCATTAGATTGATTAGGTGTGTACATGCTGGCTGAGAAAGCTGTAGAAAGGGGAATGGAAGTGTTTGACAAGATGAAAGACTATTCAACATGTTAGACAGCTGGTTGAGTGAAAAGATCTATAACAGCACAGTAAAATATACTCAACAGTAAATGATACCTTCACTGCAAAAGCTACTACAAGTTAGGTCACACAATTTTAGCCTAGGATGACAAGTTCAACCAAACAAAGTTTTAAAACACACAATTAATGCGTGTGTGCCTTGTTAGTGACAGATCGCACTTGGGAAAATGAGACAGACAGGGGTTCCCTTTTCCAAGTTTAATAGTGAGTATGCAAAGTTCCTGAGCCAGACTCTGATCTCTGTTGCTTATTCAGAGCAACTGCACTGATCTCAGAGGGGCTGCTCTTAATTTACACCAAGGTTAGGGAGATGAGGATCTGTGCCTCCTTCAGTCCATTACCTTGCTATAGGAAAGGGATGCTTTGGAGAAATAATGTTGCAAGGGGAATTGTAAGCGTTCTTCCTGAGATCCTGCAGTTACTGGTGACTGTGGTAAATGGCTATGTGTAACTGTGTGCATCATGTTTTCTGATTTGCACATGAAGGCTTTGTAATCACCATGTGATTTTCATAATTAACGAAGCACAAAATGCACCAGGATGACAGGGATAGGGAACGCTCATGCATGCTACAGACAGCCAGCAGATAAACAAGAATAGATAAAGAACATTTAATATTTTAAGAAAAAAAAAAAAAAAAAAGAAGGAATTCAGGTGCTTTTCTGGTGATAGGCTATCAGGGAATATGGTAGTGGACTATAAAGCAGTCTAAAACCAAAGGATGCATTTTCTGTAGACAATAAGAGGACAATTGGACCTGGACACAGTTGGCTAATCTCATTTGATTATTCATGATGTAGTGATCATTCCAGTTAGCAGAGGTAGCACCAAAAAAGTCTTTTAGCCAGATGCAAATATAGTGTATGAAACTAAAAACACTATCACTTCACCAAGAACTCCTATCACTTCATCTTTCCTACTGAGTTAAATTAATAGCAAATATAGAGGGCAACACTGAAGAGATATATTTTTCTCAGACAAAATCTCCATAGACCATCACAGATGAGTATATTAACATATATACACACCTCCAGGTGCTTTTATGTTACCAGAAAAGTGCAGAGGTCATGGTGCAGATGCCAATTAGGCCTGACGTGATTTAGACTTTTAAAATAAATTTTAAAAAATATTTTTTAAAAGTTGGGTTCTTTTTCAGCCCTGCTTGTTGAGTGATGATCAATATATGCTCCAAATTCTTTTTAAAATTGCATTTAGAAGAGTTAAAAGAAATAATCTTTTTATGTGAAAACAGCCCTTTTATTCCACATCCCATATGAGCTGTTTTCCTCTCTAGTTTTCAGGGACAGAAAGGCAAGCATTTGTTAACTTGATTTCACTGAATATTTGGGAAAAAAGTATTTAAATACCAATGTTAACAATATTTCCTTAATTATAAAGCCCTAAAGGTACATCAAACTAAGTAAACCATTAGATTGTCAAAACATTAATAATCTATTAGTGTACATAGATTTGCTCATGCAGCACAGTGGGCCAGAGGGGCTGGTTTCAGGATTCTTAGTCAACAAACTAGAGTATCCATTGCCAGCTCCACCAGAAACATACAGAGTGACCTTGCAAATGCTGCCTAGTTACTATCTGCCTCAGTTTGCCCACTTGCAAAAATCTGGAGATGTTTTGAGGTCCCTGGATAAAAGGCAGTATTAAATGTACGAAGTATTTATTAATTAATATTGTACCAAGAAAAAGACATTTCTGCTTCTAAAATGTAAATAATGTATTAACCCGCTCCCTCCCCTCCATAATACAAGAAGTGTTTCTTCATAAGCAGATATTTATAAATTAGATGGCATACTGTGAAATTATTTAAGTAATCCAAATGATTAAAGACGACATGGTTTCTGTGGGAGTGCCTCAAGCATACAAAACATTTCACCTCATCAGTTGAATCCACTGCTTTTTTTTCTTTTTCAGGGATAGGAGGATGCAGATTGTGGGTATGTCTTTATAGGAATGTTAATGACCAAACAGAGTTTTATTCTAGGAATATAGAAGCAAAATTTCAGTGCTAACATTCTAATATACTTATCAATATAGTCCTCCTACAGTCATTCTTTTCAGGAAATTCCTTTTGCATATAGAGGTATGGCTTTAATTGATTTGAAGCTATGCCTTGGCTGAAATTCTAGGATGTCTCAAGTCATGGTTTCCCCTGGCAGTTCAACAATTATATGTATAGATACTGTATAGCTGAAATGGAAGGTACAATGCAAAGCATAGGAACTTCAATGACAGAAATTGTTGAGCAGAGAGAGAAAATCTTGTATTTCTAAGGAAAACCATTCTAGCCTATAAGCACTCTAAAAAAAAAAAAAAAAAAGAAGGGTTGAACTTAACCTTTCATTTCATTACTACAATAGTAAAGGTTAGCTCTGTGACATGCCTCAGATGTGAATGGGGTGACATCAGGCTGGTGACAGGTCACTAGTGGGGTTCTGCAGGGCTCCATTTTAGGACCAATTCTCTTCAACTTCTTCATCAACAACTTGGACACAGGACTCAAAGGTACGCTAGGTGAGTTTGTCAATGATACAAAACCAGGAGGAGCCGTGGACTCCCTTGAAGGGAGAGGTTCTGCAGAGACACCTTGACAAATTAGAGGACTGGGCAGTCACAAACTGAATGAAGTTTAACAAAGACAAGTGCCAGATTCTGCACCTGGGATGGAGTTATCCTGGGTATACAGACAGACTGAGGTTCATTCACCACTTCCCATGGGCAGGCAGGCGTTCAGCCATCACTGGGAAACCTGAGCTCCATTGAGCATGGCTGTGCCTTAGGAAAACAAACACCATCCCTACAATGGTCCCCTCCTTCCTTCTTCTTTCCCCACCTCATATGCTGAGCACCATGTCATGTGGCACAGAGTCCCTTTGGCATAACTTGGGGTTATCTGTCCCAGCTGTGTCCCATTCCGACTCCCTTTGCATGCCATACCACTGGTGGGGTGGGATGTGGAGCAGAAAAGGCATTGATGTTGTGTAGGCAGCACTCAGCAAAAACACCATCATTTTGGTGTTACAAACCCTGTTCTCAGTACATATCTAAAATATAGCCCCATGCTAGCTGCTGTGAAAAAAATAACTCTATCCCAACAAACACAGCACACTAGGCCAATGTTCAGAATGCCAAGGAGCATTAGAGGAAATGTTTTAGTAGCAGAAATAAAAATCAGAAGATTGATGAAAAATAGACTTTCAATTTATAGTTTATATATAGAAGGTGTATAGATATTACCTACATAGTTTAGAGAGGGACACACAAGGGGCTTCAGCATTTATTGGCTGTTCACATTCAAATAAACATTTGTGGGTTTTTTACTAAATAGTACATTTAATTATATTTTATGAGATTCTACTTTATGAGATGAAGTATCAGATTTCAATTAGATTTTGTTAACCTTATTGTACGTCTCAATTAAAGTCTACCAATTTATCACTTCATGGAGGTAAAATCATCCATCATAAAGTTTCCTGGTTACAGATCACTAATTAATTGGTAGCTGGGATAGAATTTAATCGTTGTTAAAGACCCAGAATTTCTCACATCACTGTTGCAGAACTGCATAGTCAATTAAGCAAAAAGAACCTGCCTATTTTACTTGGTTTATTATACTAATGCCTTGGAATGTTTGCATGAAATAAATAAATTCTCTTGTATCATAGTTAATTAGATCTAAAATCATGGTCTGTAAAAGTCACCTTTCTGACCCCTGGAGAATGAGTGTGAATCAATGCCAAAGACCACACCAAAGCAGCAACTACTTAAACAAAGTGATTTATGTCCTTCAAAGAGCAGAAACAGAGAGAATGCAATATTTTTTAGTTCCTTTAAGTTTTATCACGACTTTATGATACCATTCTTGATGGCAGAGAAAAGGTTGGTGTCAGGGGACTGGTGCTGCTTCCAAGTGTAACTGCCTCAACCAAGTCAGACAAGAATGACAAAAAATACTTCTTTTTGTCATTCTTTGTGCAAATGAAAGAAACTTGTCATTCCAACTTCACAAAACAGCGCTAGAGATGAAATGCTCAACTCCACTGGGACAACCATTTTTTTTTGCTGTTATTACAGAAGAAAATTATAACCATAAAAATGTCCAATTTAGAAAAAAAGTGCCACTTTAGCATCATTTGCATAAAAGCTGTTACATACAAATTGTTATAAAGACAAATGTGTAGTACTCTTGTTGAAAATTGCTTATATCTTAGGTGCTTTGCCTGAAACGACATAAAGGCCTCTTCAAACTGAAATTCATTCTCAGGTAAATAAAGCTGAAAAAGAATTTTCACCTATTTGTATGTACGTGAGCAGTTTTTCATATTGTCTTAAACAGATTTTTAACATACATTTCTCACAAACTTTTAAATTCCTTCCCTCTTTAGCCTGTTGGTGGCTTCCATTATAATAACTTGGCTCTACAGATGAGGGCAGATGAAAAGCTTGTCCTGAGTGCAAGCTAATGATCAGCAAGCTAATGAAAAGATAACTTTCTGCAAATGAGGGCAGCTTTTACTTTCTTCTCATCTTTGCTTTCTCCTGCAATGAGATGATCACTGTCTGGATGCCACTGATGTCTCCGTCACCACCAATTATTACCCATTGACTCAGGGACATTTATTTATCCCCGCTCAGAAAATCAACCAGATGTGCTGTGCCTGCTGAAGGTGGGCTGTTTTGCAGCAATCAAGTAATAAGCTTTGGTACCTAATAATTGCTCTATGAAACAGTCCGATTAACTTTATTTTTTATTTCTGGCAAAAAAAGAAATCAGAGGCATTTATTAATATTTGGTGCTAAACACTGGCACAATGTGAATTAGCAAGAAATCCAAATTAAGTTTTGCAGTAAAGTGAATCATCAGACATACATTACTCTAATTGAGAACAGTACACTAATATAAATGAGAATGCTAGTAGGGGATTTTCAAGAGGTCTGGTAATCTTTTTATGTAATTGCAGAATCATTACGTTAATGTAACTTGTTTATAAACAGGAGAAACAGCTATCTGTAGAATACCAAGTTAAGATGCCTGTAAACAGTTCACTGTGTCTGAGATGAAGTATCAAAATGCAGAATATTATGGTATAGAATCTGTAAGTTTGCTACTCTTGACTGTGAGACTATGAGACATATAAGCATATGGATATGTTGAGACATTGTGCACTGCAGCCCGAGTAACACTCTATGTTGTGTGGAAACATATTCAGTGAAATTGAAAATAAAATGTTCTCTAGAGCTTTAGGTAGTAGAGGACCAATAACAACAATATACTGTATATTCTTTATCTGCTTTTCCAACAGATCAATTGCTTTCTCAAGCAAAACAAAGTAATGAAATCAAGAGCACATGCTTACTGATATGAAATCAAGTGTTTAATTGTTTAAATATACTACAAGCACTAAATTGAAAAAGCTCTCTTTTGCCTTGTCAAAAAGCACCCACAGTCCCAGGTGAGGACAGAAGCCTCTGTGTGTACTTTAACTATCTGACCACAAACTGTGAATGTATAGTTTTAAAAGTTGAAAGCAAAGAAAATTTTGACTAGTTATCCTCGTCTTTTTTTGGTTTTAGCATGAAAAAATACTAACTTCCTACTTATTCTTTCTCAGACCAAGATCCTGATGCTTTCTGGATGGAGGGCTCTGCACAGCTGTGTGGCCATGACCAGTTCATGTGAACTGGAATGTCACCTTAGCTGGCACCTTTCCCTACCATCTGCACATCTTTCTGCACTAGAACACAAAGATCTTTACTTCTTATCAAGGAAGTTACATGTTTTTCAAACAAAAAGTTGGAAAACACAGTTAAATAAGTGTGTTCAGCTCTTATTTATAATCTCATTAATTTTTTTAGAAAGAAACAATACTTTTCAACCAAATGGTGTCCTACTCCCAGAATAGTCAGTCTATGATGAATATTTATTTTTGTTCCTTTCTGAGATGGCCAAGTTACATATACTTGTAACTGTCTTGAAAATTTCTAGCAGAAGAAACCACCATTTCTGGCTTCAGAAAGACACAATCTAGTCAGAAAAGGTTTGATGTCATTCCACTTTCAATACGTAGACACTAAAATTTCGCTACACAAAATGAAGAAACAAAACATTTTTGCACTAGTCTCTTCACAAGAATTAGACCCCTAACAGAGATTCTCAGCCTTGCCTCAAATCTAGGTCCAAAATGGGGCATTTCTATCTGGAGTTATCCAAAAAATCTTATCCTGAAAACTAGTCCACAAGAGAGAACACCTCCTTGATATAATTATCTCCATTAAAATCAACTAAAGTAATCATGAAACAAGTAATTTTCATGAACAAAGTTACAAGAATAAGATTTCTGTGTTTTTTACATACTGTTGGACTGGTAAATGGAAGAAAATGGAGAATGATTTATTCTTCTTTAAAGTTTTAAACATGGCAAATAACTGCAAAGAAAATCTGTATATTAAAAGCTCTGATGGAGAAATGACCAGTGGAAAACCAACCGCACAAGACCTGTGATGCTCCTTTGTTCATAGTGCACAATAATAGCTACCTCGATGATTATTCTTTGCCCTTCTAAGGTACAAAGACTTATCAGAAATGTAGTAAAATTCAGGACATGAACTCTGGTCACTGGGAATGACATGAAGGCTTTTGCCAGAGGAGAAACCATGTGGAGGAAGGTGTGTTCCCTTAAAATCTTAACCAGTTTTCTTGTTTCATTGATCCACAGTTGGAGCTGATGATGTGGATCACCTCGTAGAAGTTAAAGGTTCAGACTTCTTCAATTTTTAAAATTTATTTATTTTAAATCTTCTGTGACTATGGGAAAAGGAAGGTAAGATATATGTCTGTGCCCTAATGTTATGTCTTTGTCCTTGGACTGAAATCACAATGAGTTCTATGAGCAGCATAAGCAAAAAGCTTCTGGAAAACATCTGTTTTCAGCTACTTAATTTTCTTGTTTTCTCTTCCTCTTCCAAATTTCTAACCTGCTCCTAAAAATTGACTACAAACAAGATCAATCTATAGGAAAAACATGGTTAGCTTTTCCACAACCATTCTCTCCATTTAATATATCTTTTTGCACTATTTCTTCAATGTTTAAGTCATTAAATACACAACTACATTTTGTGCAGAATTCCTTCCAGTTATGTATGTTATTGCTCAGTTGGTGGGATTCTGATAGAGAGGAGAAAGTTACACTTAAACTCAGCTATTTTCTGTTTCTCTAAATAAAATACAGAAAGAAAGGGAGAGCAAGAAGATGCTGATATTAATGAAGACTTCTTGAAAATCTAGGATGACAATGAACTGAAAGGGGGAATATACAAATGTAACTGTAAATTTGAACTGAAAGCTGGATGAAAATTTTTGAAGCCAACCAATAAAACTTTTCTACTAATACTATTATGAAACTCATTGCAATAACTCTTCGGTCTGAAACCATTTCACCATTAAAATGCAAGAAAAAATATTGTACTGCCCTTTGTTGCAGTCTTTCCCCAAACTGTGGACATCAGAAATACATGCAAGTTTTCTCAAATCTGATAAAAATATTTAAATTGGTATTAACTTTTTTTTTTTCCTCGAGATCCTCAGTGGAATTAGCTATCATTCTCACTCTTTAGTAGAATTCACCTTTTGCACAATATCTGTAGGCAAGCATTGACATTTGGAGGTGTTTTTGATTGTTTAAGAATAGCGAAATCTTGTACTTTTGTCACTGTATCTCTTTTTCCCTGGCCCCAAAATCCTACTTTTTTGCTTCCTTTATTTGTTGTGTCACATGCTATATTTTCTGACAAAGATAAATTATCTAGAATATAACCTGTAGCAGCCTAAACACAAAATGAATGCAAGAGATAGGAAATTTTGGAGAATAGCTTGCTAAAGACATAATTTTTTCTTTTTCTTTTTTTTTTTTTTTTTTCCAAATACTTCAGAAGCAGGAATCCTGCCAGGGAATCAACCAGGCCTGCAGGTGTATGAAGAACTCTCCAGGAAGATAAGGCTTTGTCACAAACGCTGAATGGATTCTTTATATCAATGTTTGCTGCAGAGGAGCATTGAGAGGTTTCTACACTGGAACTATTCTTTATGGAGGGACAAATCTGAGGAACAGTCTTGTTATGATATGTCAGAAAAGCGGATTAAGAACAAGTCTATACAATGAATAGTGACAAATCATCAGGGCTAGATGATGCAAGAGATCTAAAGGAACTCAAATATGAAATTACCAAACGATTCACTGTGGTGTGTAACCTAGTGCTTAAATTTACCTCAGTACCAAAAGAGTGGAGGTGGAAAATACAATAGAAATTATTTAAAGCATTTTGTAGCGGGGAGGGAAACTCAGGAAACCATGAAACAGTAAGTCTAATTTCTCTACTGGGTAAATTGGTTGGAAATATCAAAAAAATAAAGACAGAATTAGAAGGCTTGTAGATGAATGAATCAAAGGAGATGCTGTAAAACACTGAGGGAAGCAACAGTGTTTCCACCCAATGACTGATTCTGTTTCTCTTAGATGCCTGTCATAGGGCAGAATGAGTTCAGATAGGTATCTGGTATTCAGAGTTAAATTTAGATGAGAAGAACACAATGTTGAGTACCTGAATGATGAAAGGGCAAGTGACATAAAATTCAAACCTATAAAAGGAAAAACCCTGAAGTTAAGATAACTAATCAAAAGTCATATTAGATATTATATTTAAAAAAAAAAGAAAGAAGACAAAGTAATTTGGATTAACTGTCCAAAGTGAAATATCAAATATCAGATTTAGAACAAACTAAGGGAAGTATCTTTAGGTATAGCAGTGGAGGTCCTTGCAGAATGTGTCTTGGATGCTACTAACTTAAATAGATTAAATAGTTGGAAACCATGAAAGGAAAATCTGCCTCTCAACATCAGATGTCCCATTGAGCTCAGAATCCCCTTGCACATCATATTAACAGGAACTGGAATATTATACTAGGAAATAGTTTGTATTTGATATCTTCTGAAATTCTTTCTTTAAATATCTATTACAAGCTATTTCTAAAAGACAGTATGCAATATGGACCTATGATTTTCCCTGGTAATCTACTCCTGCATTAGATTTTATGTAATTGTTGTGATATGATCAAGGAAAACTTTGAAATAAAATCCACGTTGTACAGGGTTTCCCTGGATCAAATATTTGCTCTATTGAACCTGTGCTGTGGTAAGCACTTCTGTTAAAGCAAAGAGCTTTTCCTTAAGTTGAGGCACTGATTAGCAATCTTGCTGAATGTAGCTGGAACAGCCAGTGAGTGTCTTACCAGTCCTCATATTCAAGGCACCCTTGCTGCTCATCCCCTTACAGTGGATTTTCACCAAATTTTAGCCATGTTCATCACCTAAAAGTTCATCTCTGTGTGCTTTGAAAAAATGAAAAGAGCCTTTCTTAGAACTACCAATAGTTCATCATCCCCAGAGAGAAACTGTAAAGTATGTAACCATGGATTGTATTTTCTCCTTCAGGATAATTCTTTAATGATTATCAATTTCTCTAATGTATGACTGTAAATACTGTTAAAAGAAAGATGTCTTCCTTTTAGGATCACTTAGCACTGAGTATCCCACAGGTCCAGTTATCCATGTCTTTCTAGGTAGCTTACTGATTTCTCAAGCTAGATGGCCTAGCACACATCCATCTGTCCTCTCAAAACTTATACCTACTCACTCCATTTGGAAGGGTGGATTAATATTTTGTGCAATTACATTAGAGGTTTTATTTTAATTGTTTAATATTCCCATTAATAATGTCTCCTTAAGTCATCTGTTGAGACTTTGTAATTTTAAATTTTTTCTAAAGCTTAAAACAAATGCAAATTAAAAAAAAAGTCTAGCTACCTCTCACCTGGCTTATGATGAAATGTTTCTGTATGTTAATGGCTTGGTTATTAAAATGTATAAGGGCAATGAAAAAAGCCTGGAACAGAGAGCATCAGTGATTGCCTTGAGAGTATCCTTCCATAGAGGAGCAGCACTTTGGATCTCTGTGACAGCAGTGACAGATAGTTGTGGCTCAGATGGCCCAGGTCACTGTAAGCCTAGAAGAGAACAAAGACAAAATGCTGTTCCTGTACAGAAAGCAAGGGGCAATGAAATATGCACCCAAAGCAAGACAGAGAAAATGGCAAATTGGCCACTTTGGTACACAACCAGAAGGGAGCAGCTGCTGAAGGCAGGAGGTGGTTTGTTCTCAATACACTTCCCCAAGTTTCCCCAGGGAAATGTAAAAGTTAACCAAAACTAGTTTAACAAAACAGAGAAGGAGCAAAGGATAAACAAATTGTAATTCCTTCCTCTGAAGATGAGAAGCTGACAAATGAGAAGTCCGAGCAACCTTCACCAACATCTGTAGGAGCTGGAAACTGAATCTAAGATTCCTGTTTGCCCAGATTGCTAAATGAATTAACAAAGAGAGAAATTTGGTGATGTTTGCATCATTAAAAGGAAGGTTCTTTTTTGTTTTCTGTGTTTTTCAGTGATGCCACCAAATTTCATCACAACCATTGCTAGGAACATAAATGGGAAAAATCTGATCAATGATGCAACTGTGAAAAGCCATGTATGTCAAGGTTCCAGGTTTTTGAGAGCTCTTGTTGAATATCTTGGCAGATAAGATCCAGAAAAATACATATTACAATATAAATTTTTGATATTTCTGTAGGTTTTGGTAGCATGTCTTTAAGCATGTCTTTTTGGTTTTAAGTACCTTTAGAAAGATGCAGAGGTATCTGAAGAAATGCAGGAAAAGCAGACCTAAAATTCAGAAATGTCTAAGGAGGATTCGGAGAAAGAGAAAAGAAATGGAGAGCAAAGTCAGATGGAATAGGAAGGAGAGGGGACAAACAAAAGAAAGAGAACTTGGTACCTGTGAATAAATAGGACCTTCTATTTATAAATGTAGTTATGCTTATGTGTGTGCCAGTGCGTATGTGTGTATATATATATAAATATATGTCTATATACATATAAAAAGGATGTCTCAAACCCAGTTCTATTATTAAATAACTCAAAACTTATATTAAAGCTTTTTTTTCTTGGAGATATGCACCAATGATACAGATAGATTTGACACTATCAAAAGGGAATTCCTAATTTGGAGGCTCAGAGTCTGAGCCCACACCAAAGCCCCTCTCACAAAGCAAGATCCTGCAACAGCAGGATTAGACCCTAGAAGATTGGACTCTTGCTGTGCACACAGGACTGACTCTTTAAAGTTTTATATTTTGGAAATTAAACCAGCTGAGGAAAATTCATCTCAATGAAGTATCTTGCCCAAATGTAAAAACCAACCAAACAAACCAAGAGGAAGAGAGGGTCCTGGAGGTTCATTGTTTTGGTTTTTTGGGACTTTTTTGGTTTCTTGATTTTTGATAAATATTCACTCCTTATGTTCAGAATAACTGTGAGCTGAAAGCCTAGAATATTGCTGTGCTGCCTCTTTAAACACAGTACCCTTTCCCCTTTTTTTTCATTTAGTTATCTCCTTCTCTGCTCTGTGGCTCAATCTGCATATGTTATTGGCCTCGATTCCCAGGGCTGCCACCTTAATCTGTAGTAGCTAATAGTACAACCTCACACATGGCCTGGGACCAGGCTCAGGTTAACAAGAAATCCAAAAGCAAATGGCTGGGGGAGGTTGCTATAAAATAACCACTTGAAAATTCAGGCTGTGATTTTTTTTCACATTTGCATGGAGGAAGCAAAGCTTTTAGTCTCAGAGGTTCAGTCAAATGCATTAAAAAGATGAACATTTTAGTTAATGTTCTAAGAAGATTTCTAAAAGCAGTTTTGATTGTGTACTATTAGCATTAATTAATTTTTATACTGAGACCAGCCGTTATATTAGTAGAATACATATTTTAATCAATTTCCACTTGCTGTTTTGTGCAAGTTAAAGGTAGCTTTGTGGTTTGTGCCTAGTTTATATAGTACATTTAACTCAATGTGCCTTAGGTAATGCTCATCTGAGGTTCAATGTATACTCTAATCAGAGCATGATACAAGAATTATGAATGAAACCCTGACAAGTAATGGGGTTGTTTTAATTTTGGACCATAGTGGGATATACCTTCTCTAAACAGGTGCTTGAATACATTATTAAATAACACAATACTCAACAGCACTATCATCAAACACAGGCATAAACAGTTAGGATTTTATCTCTGTTCAATAGCAGCTTACCTGCATCTGAAAGCAGCTGTTTTATATACATTTGCAATCATTCTGTCACTGGTAAATTTAAAAGGATCCTGTCAAGGGATTTTTTAAAACAGTTTTGAGGTTATTATTTTAGAAATATTTTATCATTTGTATGAGCAATTAAAAGATAGTCAAAGTTAATTAGTTTCCCAGATTGTTTTTTTATACACTTTTTTGACAAACAGTAAGACTTTCTGCTCAGGATTGATAAAAAGAGTTTGAAATTGGGACTGCCTTGAAGTTTATTTCTTTAGTCATAAACACTACTGTTATTCAGGTAGATGCTTGGGCTGGGAAGTGCTCAGAGGAACAACTACCCTACACTGTCCAGCTCCACCAATCCATCTTCTCCCCTATCCCTCAGCACTTCTCTTCCAGTCTTTCTTGACAACCTGAAAGAAAACTGATGTTGTGTCTCCACAGCAGTGAAAGAGGAGACAGACGGAACATCAGATTTGTTTAGATCAGGAGACAAAACCCAGTCCTATAAAAAGTTTTTTTTTTGCTTTCAACAAAAATTTCCTCAGGCCTCTCTGATCCTGAGCAGAGCAGCCTTTCTAAACTATTGATTCAAGAGATAGGAAATCATTAACAGAAAAGAGAGAGTGAGTAAAGACAACAGAGGTTGAAAAGACACAACAGGAGAAGGTGTAATGGGGGCTAAGAAATATTTGGGGATACTTTGATACAGGTAAATACCTGAAAACCAGATTCTCAAAACAGATCTATTTCACTGTATATCAATTCTGCCTTGTCAGCACAGCTCTGCACTCATTCCTGCAGTGCTCAGGGCCTGCCATCCCATGCCACCAACCAAGGGCTTGGTCCATCCCAAATAAGTACAGCTACACCAGAAGACACTGTCCCCACCCTGTCCCTCTCAATGGACTTGCATTGGAGGTGTTCTTCTGACTCCCACAGGAAGATGCTGTGCCTCACACAGCGCCTCTCTCCCCACACTGCCCTCAAGGTTTCTCCCCTCTTGCTGCCATGTCAGGACTTTTAGCTGTTCAGCAATTCTTTGGGGTCCAAAGGAAGGTCCAGCTCACTGTGTCAGAAGCTGTGTATATACACTGTAAGGACAAATGTCTGCCCCAAGCTGCTTCCAGGATAAACAGACTGGAAAAAACAAATGCTGGAGAGGAAAAAGAAGGAACAACTTCACAAAGTGACAGCCCTACTACAGGACGATCTCTTGCCTTCCAGATGAGAAGTGCTTGGCCGGAGTAAGCACTGTGCCAAAAGCCTGCCCACAACTAACCCTCCCACTGCCCTCGCCCCCATCCATGTCAGAGTGCAGGGATTTCTCTTCTGGAGGTACAGACATGAACAAATGGGTGAAGGAAAGAAGGGCCGCAGGCATATGCCTCAGGTGGACTGGACAAAAAGTTTCAGATCAAATGAGTGTATAAGCAATGTTTGCAGAGTTCCCTGTTAGGTCACCTTGAAGCCCATCTGACCAACAAATAATAGGCTTATACTGCCATATTCTCTCCAGCAGCACTGTCCTGGCAGGAGCACAGTCACTGCTGCTGCAGTTCAGATCAGCACAGTCTTCAAAGACCTAACCTATTCAAAAGTTTCTGATAAGAAGAGTAGATGACTGCAGTTTACACTATTGTGGACAGGGCTGTCAGTCCCTGCCATTCTGGTGGTCAGTAGATCTCAAAAACTAAGCCTCTGTAATTATGCTTTTCTTATATTAATAATTCATAATACTGATTACTGATAAAATAAGCATACATATGCTGGAGGTATTTGGCATTAACAAGCACCAGTGGACTGCACATTGGCAAGCCTACAGTGATGTTAAGTATTTAGAAGACATGAGAGGAAAGAAATCACTCTAAATGATGCCAGAAAAAGTTGCTGCTTTAAAGGACTCTGAGATTAAAAACTCAGGAAAAATTCATTGACTACACAAGAAACTTACCCATTATCATTCCAGAAAATTCAGACTCCACAGATATTGCATGTCTGTCCTTGCTAACATCTGCCCATTCACTCCTGGATTCCTGGCTCAGGGCAAGACCTGGCTTTGATAGCAGCGCCACTGCTCTACACAGACTTATAGGAATGACTTTCTCGCCTTTCCTAGATACAATTGCAATAAATCACCTCGAAATGAAGACTTTACTAGTTCATTACTAGTTCCCTGAGCCATCCAGCCTCCCCAAATGCTTCATAAAACTTCCAGTTTTCTAATATTTAAATTAAGTATTTCAATTACCTAATACTTAGCAATGTTGCTGATGTTTTTCTTGATTTTTCTTTCCTCACATGGACCTGGCTGGAAAAACTTCTATATCAAATGTACATCTTAATTAAATATAAGCTGGCTAAAGTGCAGGAGAATTAAAAAATTTCAAAGTTATAATTTTTCTCTCTGTTTCAAAGATGCAAATACCAGAAAGAGAGCAGTTAGACTTTAAAAGAAAAATTTATGAGTATTTCCCTCTTGGTACTCCTTCCAGTGCTTCCTAATTAAGGACAAGCCAATACAGTATCATGTACCAATCTGGTATTTATTAACAAAGCTAGTCATGATTTTTAACTGATTATTGCTCAGAGGATCCTCCCCTCATTAATATAAATGAATTAGGAGGAATAGTGCCAAATGTTGCAAATGGGAATTAACATGAGACTGCAAGGTATAATTAGTTGAAGATGCTAAATACATCAAAGTATTAATTTCTGTATGCATGTATATATATATATGCCTATATATGTATCACATTTATATATTATCTAAAAATATTATGTATATGTACACAGAGTGCACATATCAGCTTAAGAGCAACTTACAGATGGATGCATACTATTTTTACTATATTAAACCCTGCAGCTACAGAAAACAAGGTATCCAGCTGAAAGAGGATTACAAAATCTAGTGAACATACAGGATAACATTGATGATAAAAATTATTTAAGGCAAGGAGTCTCTGAATCAGACACCACTGTAGGTAAAATATCACAACCCCATTATTTTGTTTTCTGTTATTCTCATAATTATGTAATTTCCCTCCTTTCCCCCTGCCATTGCTGTGCCTGTATGTCTGTCTGTGTGTGTCTGTGTCCATGTGCATCTGCCAGTGTGGAAGTGCAAATACAGGAAGGCTGAATCACCACAGCACAGACAAAATTTATACCCTGCATTTTGATTATTTGGATGAATATCAAACAGGATAGCAGCAAATCAGGACACAGAAATATACTCACCTTTGTTTCTCTCCACACTCAGCTGTAAAAATGGCCTCTCTTTTCCACACCTTCTGAAACCAAAGCAGGAGCTAGCTGGTAACATACAATAAATACAGTCCAAAAAAGCCAAGAGATGACCTACTACCAATTTTGGACCTGTTGGACCTGTTAATTCTACACAAAGGTGTAAGACTGGTCGAATACAGATTGTGGCCAAATGTTGCTGCAAGGAATTGCTTTGTCCAGTTTCCTGGATTCATTGCCATGTTTCAGAAGGAAGGCACGTTTAATCTAAATCAGAGAAGGTAGGTGTGGATATAGAAAATATTTAAATGGGGAGAGGAGGATGGATGGCACAGGTGCATGACTACATCCTCATGTCATGTGGCACAACTGTGTGCTATGCCTCATAGTTGCAGTGGAGGGTTAGCACTTCTCTTCTCAGACCACTCCTCAGCTTTGGACCAGAGTCTCTAAAATGCATCCAGAGTGCACAAAAGGACCAAACTTTATTGGAACTATTCACATGTCAGCAACAGTACTGGAGATCAGAATCTCGTGTTTAAGAGCTACGAAACTGGACCAAACAAAAGGCCTGTGTATCCTGCCTTTGACTATTGATGGTATCAGATACTTAGGGATGAAATGTAATGGAATGGTTCCCTAAATTTCTCTCCCTGCATCCATTTGGCAACTTACAGATTCCTTTTATGCTTTTACACAGGTCAGCTTGTCTGACAATCCTAAAAAGAGGACACAGTAACTTCATGACAACCTACATGACTTTGTCTAATCTTCGTTGAAGCTGTTTTTCCTATTGTTGCCCACAATATCCTCTAGCACTCAGTGAAAATTTTGTGAGGAAAAATAAGCAGCTGTCCTCTCTTTGTTTTTAAATCACTCCCCACACCCTTCATTGATTGGTCCCTAGTTCCTCTTGGAATGTTTCTTCCACCTTTATCTTCTCCAAGCTATTTATGACACTGTAGGCTTCCTCACCTTGGCCACGGTCTCTTGCTCCATTAAGAAGCCTAGGGAACTTTGGAGTCTGCATCATATGGAAACTTCCATTAAAATAAACAATTTTAAATAAAACTTTTCAGATCATGCCCACATTCAGTCTATGCTACATCTTTGACAGTATTTATCTGCTTCCTTAAAATGTGCCTTTCTACATGTTTTTAAACTGAAAGGTTAAGAGATTGCAAGCAATTTAAGGTAAAGATTATATTTTTGTGTGTGCAGTAACAAGTATGATGATGGGGCCTTTAAATATGACTGTGGGAAAAGATAATAAACAAAAAATATTGAATAGTAGTACATGTAAAAAGCATTTAGTAATCTAACCTGTTCTACTAGGAAAGAAACATAGGGTTCATAATTTTTGCTTTCATCACAGAAGAAAACCCTTTATGAGCTTACTTACGTAAAACACACTTGTGGCCATAACTGCTTTACTGGTATTTTAATCTTCAGGATTTTTAGTCCTCTAAATATCTAATTAGTACTGCTTTTTTAATGGTTTTATAAAAGCATCTTGGCATGTATGCATGGAGTGGCCTAGTGCCAAGGTACCATAACGCGCAGGAACAGTAACAACTCTGTTTCTGCACTGACTCTCTGCAATAAAATATGATCAGGAAAAAATCAAATTCAAAACTGACAGGACAGCTCACATTTCTGTTAGATCTCATAAATCATACTCAAAGGGAGAATTCCAAATCTTTAACTGGCCTCTTTTTTTTTTTCTTTTTTGCCTTTTACCTCTTCATGTTATTCTTGACCTACCTATATCAGTCATATATATTGGGCAAATCCCGTCACTCCTGCAAGAAAGCTAAAGGGGAGGAAGACCAGCACATAAAGGAGCTTGTCAAAAGGACACTGTAGATACTCAGAAGAGATTTTCTATAGCAAATCATCTGAGAAGTTTGATTTTGCTCTGGAGCTACAGCCTAATGGATTGCATAGGATGTTCTAGAGATGGACTACCTGCTACACTCTGGTAGTAGCAGAAGTTGAAGCACTAATATATATTCAGAGAGAGCTTCTTTTCCATTCAGTTCTTCCTGCAAAGAGTCCTTAGTTTCTAAGCATCTGAACATTTGAAGATTTCAGTTAATGCAGAAATCCCAATTAAGAGCTTAGATTTTTCACCTAATGTTTCCTCCTACTTGTCCAAACTAGTCCTTAGCCCTTTCTCAAAACCAAAGCATGATGTTCTCCACTTCTGCTCCCTAGCAGACAAAATACAGACTTTGGCAAGTATATGTGACATACCAGCATGGCCCAGCCAACAGAAGGGCCCTTTGGTGCCACTCTCAGTCCACAAAATTTACAGTCACCCTCAGATTGCTCTAACTCATGGCAAGTGACAAAAGCTGGCTAATGATCAGTCAGTGCAAGGTGGCATCTTTGCTCACACCTCCCTCCCAATTAGCACTCCTTTCTCCTTGCCTGCAGCAGAAAATCTGGGCCTTTATATTATTTTCCCACAACAGCAGCCTCCATCATTAATTAGTGGATGGAAGGTCTGGAGATCCATTGGGAACAGGAAAAAAACATCCTCCTGTGACAGCGCTACTTATTCTAAGCTCCAATTCCCATCAAGCTGTTAGTGACACACCCTTGAGCTTCTGGTGACCTTGCACAAGACCTTCCTTTGGACTCAGGAAAGGAAGCTGTGTGATGTACAACTCATGAAGCCTATGGTTTTCTGAGTCATGATTGTATCATCTATATCTAATGGAGTTCAAGCTGTCTGAAGCCTTTACTGTAGCTGGGACATTGGTAATGTCTGAATCCATGTATACTCTCAGTTGACTAATAATCTACTTTAGCTTACAGAAATCTATGTTAGCAGGGAACTGATGTGGGTAACTGGGTAACCTCTCTCTAATTTTCCACTTATTTTCCTAAAACTTGTGGCAATGCAATCCCAAAATCACCATCAGCTGGCTTAGAATGAGAAGCCAGAAAGACAAATGTCACCTTGGAAAAAAAAGCCAAAACTCAACACAAACCAAACCTAAAAACAAATCCAAACAAAAAAAACCCCAAACCATATTAAAGGGAATATGTGTGTTGATTCCAGTTAAAATCTGGCTGGACTAAGGATTTCTCAACAAAATTGGAAATTATAATCACCTTTTAAATATTTTGAAATAACTATGGATAGGAAGAAAATTTCAGATTTCTGTGATTCTTTAGTCACTAATATTATTACATTTACTTTCTGTATGGCACCAGGTACAAGAAGAGAGTATTGACATGACATATGTTCCATATCAATCAAAACAACTATTAGATATACATTAAGAAACAAATATGTAGTTTTCCAAAATTTATTTTCCAAAGGCATGGAGTTTTGGCACAAGTGTAGATATCAGTGTAGATTTACAAACACCTTGCTCAGCAAAGAACGGCTCGAGAATATACGATTTCTTTTGTCTGTAGTTTTATTGCAGAAGGTGAACTCAACATCTGCCCAGTTCAGATCATGGCTGTACTACCAGACCATGCACCTTGTTCTGATTAGTCTCTCCAAGTCCTAGTTGGACACCCAGTTGGTGCAGTTTAAATCTGAAAATGGTCCCAGGGCAGGCCTTTGGCTGTTGTAAGGTGCTGATCAGCAATCTGAAGGGGATAACCCCAGGATATTAAATCTATTGACCTATTGACACAAAATCTCTAATGGTTGAAAAGAGCTGTCAGTCACAAGCAGTGGAGTCTCTTCTAAGCAGGATATGAAGTAGAACAAGCATGTTTTTGGATTATTCCCTGACAGTATCCCTGTTCATATTTTTTCCTTGACCTTGAGCATGAGTAGATTCCTATGACAAGGGTCTATGAGTAAAAGATACTCTCATCACATCACAAGGGAAAATTAAGTTTAAACACTAATTCCATTCTTCAAAAGTTAAATAATGCTTCTGGCATCAACAAGTTTCAAGCAAGATTCTGCATTTTCTATTCACATTCTTTCCCATCCTTGTCCTGTTAATGAAGAGCACATACCTAATGTGTCTGGTCTGGTGTTATCACACAGAATATGTCACCTTCATTCCTCCTTTGTCTGTTATCTAAGTATATATGCCACTGGGCAGAACGACTCTTATTCTACTCCCCTTCCCCCCTGCCCCTTCCACATCTTACAGGATTGACAAAGAAAATTCTGTATATTACATAAACACCCATTGAGAGGGCTGCAGGCAAAACAATGGAGAGGGCACAGGGACCAGGTCAAAGGAAAACATGGAGAAGGAAAAATATTTCATCTGCATTCTAAAATACAGAAAGTTAACTCAGATAAAATTTATTCCAGAACAGTATGCATTCTATTCCAGCAATATCTATTGCCATATGGGACTTTTAAATACTGGGTTTGGAAAGGAAAGAAAAGAACACAAGGTAGCCTAGTTAAAAACGCACCAGAAGTATGAAGACAGCAGCCCAGTCTGTTACTTGATATTCAAACCTTCTCAAAACTTTTCTGCGATTTTTTTTCCTTTTCTTCTTGGGGATTCTATACTGCTATGATCAAACATTTGACAGTCATCTTCAAGTAATTTTGCATGATTTCCATACTGAAGAAGTATTAAACATGAGATTCCAAGAAACTAGTCAGACTCTCTGCATTTTGCTATTTTCTCCAGCATAAGTACCCTAACCAGTGCCCCTAAGCAGAGTACAATATTGTACTATTTTTCCATATTTTCTTTTCCTCACAGAAAACTCAATGCTTTTATATTTTTTCATGTTTGTTATACATTTTGATCAAATATCTCTTGAATATGTAGAAGGGAACAATGAACAACAATATTTTGGACTGTAGCTGGCAATGAGTGTTCAGGTACATCTACCTATCCTGTGATGCATTTAAATTCTCTTCTTGAAAGCCTTAGAATAAATAAGATTTTAGCACTATGACTGAAGTTTAAAAATATACAAATAAAGTAAATGTATGTTAAAAAGTAGAGTGCAACTGTAAAATAACAAAATACATTTAAAAAGGAGGAAGCAATATAGTGTAACTGCAAATGACTCATCTTAATGGCATAACAAGAAGAAAAACATGCATGAATTTAGCATTATTGTCAGCCTTACAATTGCTCTGGTAAGGAAGAGGAGAGAGAAAGAGACTGACTTCAGATGGCTAAGAGCTGCCTATTAGCAGGGAAGAAAGTACTCTACTTTGTAAAGTTACCTTTTTATAGCATTTTGGAGATTTTCAACTGATAAATGTAAATATTAATCATTGTCTTGAAAACTGCTACACTAAATTTCTGTTTCACTTACAGCCCAGAGTGAGGCACTTATACAGAAAAAATTGCACTCTTTTCATTAATTTTGAAGCCATTCTGCAGTGATTAACATGCGAAGACTGCCAAAGCATCTTCAAGGTTGTTTTTGCACTTTTCTGCATCTGCAGCTCAGATCACTGGAAAGTGCTGAAGCTCCAAACATACCTAAACATTTTATCATTCTTTAAACCCATAGTAAAAATATTTTTAAACTATAAGCATGTCTTATATGAAGAATAGAAAAATCTATGTGTCTCTTTATTTCAGGGGATGAATTACTATCTCAAGAGCTTTTTAAAAGTGACCTACAAATAACACCAGGAGTTAGTTTTACATAGCATATATTTCATGATGAATGAAGGAAGAATGCCAAAATGTTTATTTTATTCTTGTTACTTGAGTGTGGTTTAGGGGATTTTTTTTTTTGAGATATTTTCAAATTTCAGTTTGGTTTTCCTGTATTTTAATCACTGAACTGATTAGTGATATAAAAATATATAGCATGGTTGAAGAGGATGGGAAAAGAAGAAATATTTAAAATTTATCTTCTCAAAAAGGTTATACTAGTATGCTGCAGTATTGCTCAGTAGTGTTAACAAAAGAAAAATACAAATTTTACCATGAATTACCACTAAAACTCCTTTACTTTCCTTGATTCATTCCTCCCTTTATCTTCTTGACTGTTATGATATCATAATTTCACCAGCAATTCAGGCATAGATCATAGTAAATGGAGTTAGATATATAACAGGAAAGAGAAGGAATGAAAAGGGGGGAAAAACCCCAACCCACAACTGTCAAGCCTTCTTACATTTCATAAAGTATCAAAAACATTGTCTATACTTGCATTCACTTTTTCTTTGTCTATGCTTAAATCACTCTTTAAATGCCCCTGCCCCCCAAACCCTCCTAATATTTGGAGATATGATCTAAAGAAGTTCAGTTTTAAGGACCTTTTTAACCAATAGCCTGTTTTTCTAATTATAAATGGTCTGAATAATCATTGCATTTTGATTTGCAACAGTAAAAGATGCGACAATTCATATTCAATTCTGTTTAACTGAGCATGTTATATATGATGTGCAAGAGAGTCACCTTGCTCCTTTACATCAACACCTGGGACAGGTATGGAGGCAGCATGCTTAGACACTGGCAAGGAGGGAGAATCTTGTCTTATTTTATAAAGCCCCCATCTGTCCATCTTGGAAGCAACAGCATAGAATGTCTAGCATGGACTCCGGTTCAAGGACTGCAACGAGGATGTCCTGTGCAGCCATCCAAGAGTGGCTTTTTGTGTACTTTCCCCATGTCTGGCCTGAATACCTAGAATCCACTTGATTTGTAGCTACTTCTTAAGATGATGAACTTATGGACTAAAAGACAACAATGAAGAGATAGGGAGGCAAGGTAAACACTAACCAGAGATATCATGAGCCTTACAGAAATGCACTTGGAGACTAGTGTCATTCCTGTGCTTGTTTAATTGCTTTAGAAAATCTTTTTGCAATATATATAAAACTAAGTTAATCATGTTTTTAAGGCTTTGCAGATAAAGGTCCACAGCTCTGAAAAATCCTACAGCTCTGGATGAAGATGCATGGGCAAAGCTGTGTGAAGTTGTTTTGCATAAACTCACACCCATAACAGTCGAGCTCCGAGCTGGTGCTACCTGATGTGTAAATGCTGCAGACCCCTTCTGCTTACCTCCCTTAGTGCTCTGAACAAATCAGAATGTGACCATAAGTTCCTTGACTGTTTCAGTTTTATGCTATTGATTTATCCCCAAGTACCGTATAAAAACTTCTCTGAATGAAAACTGTCAGCATCAAAATAGTAGAAAGAACTGCCTCCTCCATGCTACTAATCTCTTTGGAGACAGAAGAGGTTGATATTAATTTCTTGGATTATATTCATCATCTTTAATATTAAAAAGAAAGGGAAATAGGAAGAGAGGGAGAGAAGAAAGGCAGCTCAGTCATCTGACCACCTCCCAAGTACCCTATTTTGTAAGGATGTGTCACAGTCTCCAGTGGAAAGCCTAGGGATTTTACATCACTATAGAAGGGAACTAACGTCTTCTAGTCATGAAGATAGATATTTTCAATGGCAGCCTTTCTGGGTTCTAATACCTTCAGCTTCTGTAAAGAAAGGTTTACCCCACAAAGAGTAAGGGTGAGGAGGTCAGCACTGCATTGCCCACATTTCTGTCAGCACCTGACCTTCACCTTGCACACATCCTCCTGAAGAGGGACACAACCACAGCGCTGGTTCATTTGCTCTGAGCTTTACTCTGCTCCTTCTCCACCCTACCAGCCTGTTTGGGGTTGCTCACTGGAGCCATCTTGAGTGTATTTGCCACCAGCTGCTTCCCACAACCCCATTGCTCCCCTGCCCACTTCCAGAGTATTGCACCACTCTGCAGGAGCCTGCAGTGCCATTTGCCAACACCATCTGCCGGACCTCCTGAGCCAAGAGTACCTCCTCCCAAACCCACACCCTTTCTATCAGGGTTTCAAAGCCTGCAAACAAGGGGTCACAATCTGAAAAGAAGGGCTCAAAAAATCTGAAGCTGCTGTTCTTATTCCCAGCATCTTTTCTTTCTCCTTCCGGCGCACAAACATCATCCTTATCTTGCAGTAATTGTTCTGGGTGAAAAAGAAAATTCCAGTTTTTCTGGAACTTTTGACTGCTGTTTTAATCACATGAGCAGCTGCATCAAAACTGTGAGGAGATAATCCTAATAATGTCTTCTCTATCTCCAGACTGTCCCAGTCTAAAGAACAGAAACTAAAGAGCCAGATGGTGCTCATGCATACTTACCCTTGAACTCTAGTTTCAATCTCCCTCTCAGAAAGTCCTTTAATAACAGAATTCAGAATTGCCATATCTCGTGCTTGTGAGGTACTTACCACACCCCATACATCTTTAACTTCCAGAAATCTCTTGTTTACATATTCTTTCATTTCTAAAGCATCTGAATTGGATTGACCCATGCTAGCAGTATTGAAGAATGTTAGTTTTCCTCTATTGCTACTCCCTCTGATGAAAAACCTCTGCGTGCAGCCTCGAGCTCCATCACTTTGTTCCTTCGGGCCCCCCCATACACTTGGCAGGGACTATGGTCCTTCTACAGCTGCACTGGGCACAAGGGCAGATTGCTGACTCCATTTATGAGGAAAAAGCCTATGAAAACTAGGCTCTACTATGAAAAAATATCAGGTTATTACATTGAAACCATGGAGTATTTCTTTCACATTCAGTTCAAACAGAGCTAAATATGCAAAGAGTAATTTTTCCTTTGTAAGCCATTTCCAGGGGTTTTGGTCTGCTTCAGGAGAATAAGAAGAGGAGAGCAGAATCCCTGAGTTCTACTTCTGCTTTTGACTCTCAGCTAGCTGTATGATTTTCTCAGTTTCCTCAGTCAAGGCATTCCTCAGTTTACCAATTTGCAAAATGGATACAACAGTGATATATCCACAGGAATTCAGAGAATAAAAGCAGCTGTTTGCAAAAGACTTCAACATGGACAAAAAAAAAAAAAAAAAAAAAAAAAAAAAAAAAAAAAAAAAAAAAAAGCAGATCCTTTATTCTTTCAAATTAAAAATGGGATAGATTATTCACGTATCTATACATAAACTCAAGCCATGAATCTGCTTGTAAGTGAACCACTCCTACATGAACCCTGCACTCTGTTTATAAGGCACATTGTTTCCTTTATAAAGCCTACAGAAGTCAGACTTTGATTTGAATATAATAAAATTGCAGAAACAGCAGAAGCTGGCCATGTAACTCCTTTTTTAATGAATACCTAAAGTAACAGTCCTCTAAGCCATTGTGTCATCTTTCAACTCCTGTCCCTCCCTCCCCCTTTCTGCACCAAACTCGAGGAAAAGAAAAACTGATTGGCAGGTACTATAGCTGGCGTGAATAACCACGACTATATATCTTGTCAAAAATCAGCATGTACTTTAAAAAAGAAGAAAGTAAAATATGAAGATAAGAGGAATAATCTGAGGCTCTCCCATATTCTCATTCAAATTTTTCTATTTAGATTTCACTATATTTCCTTTTTTAACCTTCTCCTGCAGGTCTTTATATATAGGACAAAAAAAATCCACTTCTGTCATTTAAAGCATGATGAAAGTACCAAAGAAAAATCTATTTTCAGCTGTTTCTCGTTAGAGCACTTTTTTGCCACTGTGATGAAAGTCGATGCAAAGAAAGAAAGACGAGTCACTGATGAAGATGAAGAAGCATTTCTGATCAGCCATCTGTTCAACCAATTAAAACCCTCGCAAATAAAGTTGTGTATACTTATATAGCTAACCCATAAAGATATACATATCTGTGTGTACACTGGCATGCGAATACATACATATAAATACCATGTAAAGTCTACTTTGCATACACTGAACTCTGCTTACATGCTGAGCATGGCTAATTAAATACACACATAGAGAAACACTGAAAATGCGAAATAGACTTTGGCCCTGCTGCGGAACAAAGCCTTCTCTATTAACATCCCTTTCTCTTAATGGTCCTTATGCAGTAAAAATAAAGTCCAAACACTATAATTTCACTCCCAGAAAAGTTACAAATACTGTAGGTATCTTTAGAAACAGCTGCAAAAGTGGATTCACTTCTGACAAGATTGGTGTTAATTACCAGTAAGGACTTCAGTATAATACTATTTAAATCATTTTAAATTATCCCTCTCAAAAATTAATTTTTCATCAAAGATTACACAAAAAAATCATGATATCATCTCTGCAGCTGCGATTTAGTAATAATTTCATCTATTATTACCAATGTCACTTAGATAAAAGAAAAATGGCATCCTACTGTGCTGATTCCAGCATAGGCCATATATAGAAATTTTTAACTATCACTTATAATCGCCTTGATGAGCTTAAACCTCCTCTCAATTAACACCCTAAATGACACTGAGACATCTTAATGGAGGATGTAAGTAAAGGAAAAAGACTTTAATCAAAGAATAAAAAGAGAAGTGCCAAGCAAAAGGAGGAAGTCTGGTGCACCTCTCAGTGTCCAATCTCACTGGGGTCCTTTATCTTGTCTTGAACTTCTTGTCATCTTTATATTGCGACTGTAACTTCACAGCAGCCCTAAAAAGGAAAAAAAAAAAAATGTGAGCATGTTCTTATCTGCAGTTCCCGTCCTTGTCTTAGAAAGACAGTAGGGGTTTACACCGAACAGGCAAACACAGATTAAATGAAACTGAAGAGACTGTGAAAAATAAAACAATTTCATCTTACAATGAGGCTTACTCCATTTTGGTTATTACTTCAATAGTGGTTACGGGCAAATCTTAAAGACTGGAATACAGTCATTCACACACTATTCAATAAACCTTGAATGAGCGTGTTTTCATCCTAACATCCCAACCTCAATAAAAGTTCTGCTTTCACAGCCAGCAGGTAATTATACTTTTAAAGATCTCATCTGCCAGACAACCACGTAAATATTTGCTTAAATGGCACCTATAGTCAATATTATTAAGGGCATTTTTGTCTCCTTAGCATATCTATAAGACTCACAATACAAGCACTTAAATGCATACACTTACTGGGTGGTTGTGATAGCACTCTTCAAATATCAAGAGGGCTGAGAAATAAGTCTCTATGTAGTGTTTCCCAAACTTGGGAACTCGACTTTCTAGCCTTCAGAGTAACCACATAGATGTAGTAAGCTGATAATCTTCAGCCACTCTCTGCAGACTTCTTGCTATACCTTTATGCAAAACTCCTTGGGGATGACTACAGCCTGGGAACTGCTGTTTTGGGATGCACAAGGCTGAAGGTACAGGCAGAGGGTGGTTTTGCCCTGGTAGATGAATCAGTGACAATCTGCCAGCCCTGACGTAGAAAAAAGGGCTTTGGGAAGTGTGATCACAAATTATCTCTGAGGGACTTTGGGAGGTGCTCTAAGTGCCTGGGAACCATAAATCTCTGCTGTACCAGCTAATGGGACCATTAAGTTTGAAAGTATCTAAACAACACATAAAAGTTCATATATATATATACGCACACATATATAGATATGCATATATATATATATGTGTGTGTACATATAGTTTCACTGCCTAATATTTTTTCAGCTAATTCACTCATAATGAGAACCAAATTAATATTTCTGTGTGAATTAATAGTAAAAAAAAAAAAGAAAAATCCAATTAAAATCAGCCATGGTATTTCATTCCTTTCAAGCGTTTTTTGCCCATTACAGCTTCACAAACTGTTAGCTACAAATTACACCAGTTAAGGATTCAGGTTATTTTGATTAACAAATAATTTGCAAATGGATTTTATTTTTATTTTCATAGGTATTTGTTGAATAGTTCATCCAGCCATTTCAGCTTGTGTGTTGTTTGCTTCAGCTTTTCACTAGTCGCTCCTATTCTCTATGCACATGGTACTTATGACACACAAAGTACTGTTAAAAGAGGCCCTCAGGTAGAGGTAAGAAATATCCCAACCCCTGCTCCATGACAGGCACAGCACCCACTATATTTAGTCATTGCTGTTACAGAGAAATTGATCAAACTCACCTGTGCTGGATGATTTTAGATTCATGAATACTACATAGCAACTAATAATGAGCAATGGACTGTGTATTGTTAGGGAGAAATTTGCTGATGCGCAGTGAATCATGGAATCACAGAACACCTTGAGTTTAAAAATACCCACAAGCATCATTGATTCCAGCTCCTGGCCCTGCACATCACCATGCCCAAGAGTGTGCCCGAGAATATTGTCCAAACAATTCTTGAGCTCTGTCAGGCTTGGTGCTGTGATCATTGCCCTGGGGAGCTGTTCCAGTGACCAACCACCCTCTGGGTGAAGAACCTTTCCCTGATATCCAGCCTGAACCTCCCCTGACACAACCTCAGGCCATTCCCATGGCTGCCGTTACTGGGCACCACAGAGATCGGTGCCTGCACCTCATGACAAAGCTGTAGACTGCTGAGGTCTCCCCTCAGTCTCCTTTTTGTCCTTTTTGCCCAGTCTGTCCAGACCAAATGGCCTCAGCCTCTCCTCATACGGCTTTGTATTAATATCCGTGCAACTTTCAGCATTCACAAATATTACCCTGCCATGGGGCATCACTCTGAAAATTTCCTATTAAAGACCTTCTTGTGACTCACAAAAGAAACAACCTTCCAGCATTTATTCTCCAAAGTGTTTCTTGTTCAGGTTTTTTTACCCTAATTTGGAATTCCAGCCAAACATACTTTTTTCATAAATTAAAATTTAAGAAGGTTTGATTTTGCATACATAACATACAAGGTAGCAGTGAAGTAATGCATGCAATTAAAAAAAATCCCAAAGTATTCACTGATCTGAAGGTTGACAGTCTACCACTTCACAAAAAAAAAAAAAAAAAAAAAAAAAGGAAAAGCTAAAAGCTTTTCAAAAAGGAAATTTCTGCAAGTAACCAGTCCGCTGCTAAATGCTAAGCACCCCATCTAAAAGACAACTCCTTGTGTGATCAAGGAAATGCTTATTTTCTTATCCAGCAGAACTCCAAGTACACTGCTTTTAACTTGGTCTCCATTTCACTGTTTTACCAGTATGATAAGCATTTCTGTTGATTACAAGCCGGAGAAAAAAAAAAAAAAAGGCTTTTCTGATCAAAATGGCTGTGGCAACAAGGAGCCTAAGGCAGACTTGGTAATGCTGATATCAAAAGGAAGGCCTTTTCCTGGAATTGGGTTTGAGCTGCCTCAGCAAGTGACTCTCATAAACTGCATCTCTTCAGAGGAATGGGAGAGTGCCAGTCAAGCCACACTGTGAAATACTTTCAAGTGCAGACAAGCCTTAGAGCTCTGATATTCAGATTCAGCTAAACAAATGCATACTTCAGTGTGGATGGACATTCTCAAACTGGTTAATCATTTTGTGACCTCGCCAGCACTAAGAAGTTTGGCAAGACAGTTAAATCAGTCTAATGTTAAGGAAAAAAATATAGAATTTTTCCAATGATTTCCTCTGCTCTCAGCTGTACACTGCTGCTTCTTGCTCTGCAGAGACACTGAGTGTTCACCTGATCTCTAAGCTAACTAATTTATTTCATTAAACTGGCAGAAAATGCTGCATTGGTATTTGCTGCATTCATTTTCTGTCTGTTTAGTAAGCTGAAGCAGCTTGCTGGGGCATCAAACAAGTTCCAGAGCCAGCGTGAGAAGGAGGGAGGAAGGAAGGTTGTTTCTTTTCTGTATCAGCAGGATTTTAGGATTGTCCTCTGGGGAAATCAAGCTTTTAAACACTGTTATGTCACTGTACTTGGAGTTATCACTTTGGCCATGCCAGAGCTATTGTTCTGACCAAAATACAGGGATCTCTGGTAAGAATAAACAAGACTTTCACAAATACAGTAGGGTTTTTTTTTTTTTTCAGGGTGGAATAAATTACACAGAGACATGTACCAGCCTGGCAGTTGATTAAGATTGTGAAGAAGACAAAGAGCAAGCAAACCACACTTTCCTCTCCTGCACCAGCACTGCCATGGCTGCAACTCCCCTGACGTATATGCCATTTTATCTACAAAAGAGGATTTCTGCTCTCTACTTATCTTGTTCAGAAAGTTGTATCAGTTTATCAGCTTTTTATACCAGTGTAAACTTAGCTTCCAATGGAAGTGTCTGACAGTCCAGCTATATCACAAGCCCTTTCTATCTAGGATATGGTCATAACAGAAACCTTTTGGCTTTTGATTATAAAGAAAGCCTATATTTCAGTGGATGTCCTGCCATGAAGCTGCACAGCTGCTATTTTTACTTCTTCAGTCACCACCTTTCCAAACAAAAAAGAAATTCTCTGTGTGCTGTGAATAACAATAAAAAAAATCTATTCAAAATTACTCTGCTGCATTTGTGTCCTTTTATTTCTTTGCCAACAATATGGGAGTTCACTCTAAAATTCCCAACACTCTGCAGTTGCTTGAGAGCCAGGACAGCTCTCAAGCCAGGTCTAAATTATAAAGTGTTGTTGACAAAGCTGCTTCAGTCACAAGCATGAAAAAAATCACACCCTTAATTGATATAGATATGTGAGCAACACCCTCTGTATACATGCAAGAACCCCCTTGCTGGCATGGCTTATGCCATTCAAAAAGGTAGTTGAAGAAAAAAGGCTTCTTTTGCCAATGTATATTTTTCCTCTGGTACAACTCAGCCAACAAAGCCTGTGTGTCATGGACCAGTGATTCCCAAATTTTCTGTAACAATCCTTGCTCGACAAAATTGGCCATGTGTAATCTGGTTGCTTCCCCCAAACTGATCTTTAGTTCCCTAAACTAAACAGGGAACTAAGAGGGACACCTTGTGTCCCTCTTCCTATCTTTGAGATACTTTTTCTCTGTCCCCACTGTTTCCCTCCCACCTCATATGTTCCCTCCTTTTTACAGGACCACTTCTGACTAGAATAACAGATCCTGTCAAAAAAAAAAAAAAAAAGAAAGCAAGTAAAGACTTTCCATTTCACCCTTTAGTTTCACCATTCTCAGCACTGAAGACACCAAATCTTAGGATAGTTGAGTTTGATAAGCACCTCTGGGCATTAACCACTCCAACCCCATGGACAAAGCAGAGCCAAGTGGAGCAGGTTGCTTGGGAGTTTGTACAGTCAGGTTTGGAGTATTTTCAAAGATGGAGACAAAGAGGAAATCCAGGCTGGAACCTGCATCATTTAAACTATTCCCCTATGGAAAACATCTCAAAGTCTGCACAGACTCCATCAGTTTTTTCTCATTTAGTTTCAATACCCTGCAACTGACAGAGAGGCAGCTGAAGATAGAGCAGACATTTAAAACTCAGGCATCATTTGGGGAGCTAAAGTGGATTAATTTTCTATAGTTTCTCTATCTTTCTATCTGTTTTTGAGAAATTGGAAGGAAGTGTCCTCTGCTTCCAGGTATTGAAGTTGCTACCTGACCCCTAATAATCCTGAATCTACTGATACTTCAAGGTGCATGAATGTGTCCAGTGGGAAAGGCTGACTCTTGTTTTGCATTTGACATATATTCATGTATTTCTACAGAACAGACAGAGATTATTCCTATTTTATATATTAGCTTAAAAAATACACCTATGACTTAAAAGTACAAGGAAATCAGTATGAAGTACACAGTTGTCTCTGGGTTGTAGACATGCTCATCCCCTCCTCCCTCTCTTCAACTTATTCTCAGTGAGATATCTTGCCATACACACCCTAAGACACTTTAGTTCATTTAACTGAAGATTTAATCTAGCAGAATGGAATCCTCTTACACCATATCGCATGCTTGGATGGATCTATGGCTAACTGGACAGGTGCAAGCATGAATTATAATACAGCATTATGTTAGCAAATGCTGCCTCCGTACATAACTTTCAGAGGGAAACTCTGGCCTACAAAGCTGCTTCATTTATTTTGGAGTTACACACAGTACTTCACTGATGTCCATTGAGGTACATTACTGAAAAAAAAAAAACAAATTAAAGCCAAATAAAGAGAAAGTCAAGTTCTGCAGGGCTAACCATACAGGCAAAAATATTATGGGCTTTTTTTCTGAATCTGTGTCCTCAACCTTAAAATAAGATGGATCGGAAAGATAATTTAATAATAACATTATCTTCATAATTATATGACTAATAAACTGAGTTTCTATAACCCAAACCCTAACATTAGAAGAATTATTTGGGAAAGAAAAATGTGCTTGATTTTTTATTTAAAATTAATTGAATTATGTGAAATCATTGTTCTGTCTCTTTCGTATCAATGCCAAAATATTTTAGTAAATAAGTGAGAGCATATCTTTAATAGATATGAGATTTTTTTCAAAAGAGCACTAAGGTCTGTGCCGATGATGAAATTTCTATTCTTGAAAATCAGCTCCATCAGAGTTGAAACAGAGCAAGCACTTAACACATAAAAAAGGATGGCTCTAAGTGAAGAAAAAGATTGCATCCAATTGAAATTTCAGGGAATGTAAGTATGAAGAATGCAATCTCCCAGTCAGAAATTGATTAAGACACCACTCTTTAAGCAGGGAGATCTTTAGTTTTTGTAAGTGGACAAGACCAAGTTAGCATTTCATTCAAGAAATTGATTGCTATATTGACAACAGTGCAGCCTTCTCAACAAGGAGAGACAGCCATGCAGAGGAAATACGCAGCTGAAATCGGGATACCACACCAGTTCATGTTCTGTATTCTCAATCTGTCTTTCATCTACAGCTCTTTCTTTCTTTAAAACATTACATTTAGAAAGAAATCTTGTAAGACAACAACAGAAAATATCTACTACAGAACAAATCATGTCTACAAGATTCCTGACAAAAGCATGAGTTTCCTATGCAGACTGCATTAGTAATTATTAAGTGGCAACAGCATCTTTATGCTAACAATATTTTTCTCTGCCTGTCAATTACTCATACTCTGATAGTCTGTTTTTTAAATTGAAATTCTCAGTAGCAGCTGAAAACTGCAAACTTCAGCTGAAGAAAATGGCCAAATACATTCAGAATTACTTGGGACATATTCTGGAGTCTCAGTCTCAAGCCTAGTTTGCCATCAGGGTCATACCATAGCAATCCCAATTATACCACAAGCTTTGGCCTCTAAGGGTGCATATAAATACTCTTGTCCACCTCCATTTAAAAATGATAAGACAAAAAAAAAAAAAAAAGCCATGGTTTTGGCTTTAGTGTCTCAGTACCACTGTTGCTAACACATCACCAAACTCCTCCCTGCAAGCATAAGGACACTGCAAATCCAGCCTCAGAGCAGCTTTTCCCCAGGAGCACCACGGGACTGCCACAGAGGTGACAGTCCAGGGCATGGTGGTACATCCTCTTAGTGCCTTTTGTGAAAGATGGGCACTCATTTAGCAAGAAGACATGCCAGCAGCAGATCAACGTAAACTGTGCCACCTTCCAATAATTTTAATGCTTCATCATGATTGAATAAGAAATTAGGCAGACTGCAAAGTCTACAGCACTGTCCTACAGTCAAGCTTTAATTAGTTAAGGCAGCATAGAGCCTCCCTGGAACAATATGCTTGTATTTCTTAGAAATGCAGAAATGCTTTTATAGAAATATGAACTAAAAATATGAACTAAAAATAACTAGTATGCAAGGTAAAGGTGGAAGGAATTAGGGCATGAAATCCTCAACAGACAGCTCATGAGCTTTCTCTTTGGGGTGGTGTTTGAAATATAATTACTCCCTGAAGAGTCTAGATACAGTAGTAAAAGTGCCAGGAAGGACTGTACCCTATACAACACAAGTGAACTGTGTGCAACAGGAAGGAAGAAAAGGTTTAAAATTGCTCATGTTTTTTCCTGCCTCTACCACTGATCATGCTCTCTGAGATCTTTAGTGATGCACTTCACTCCCTACCCAAACTGAAAATATGTGTGTTTTAACTCTCTGCAAAAACATTTTGATCTTCAGATAAAAAGCCATAAAAGAAACTGAATCTCAAGGCTAAATGCAGGAAAAAGACTGGGATGAGAAAATCCAAAATGTAAAGATTGTCTTGCCTAATTATGGGTTTGTCTCCTGCAGCCAACTTGCTGTGGTGACATGGCCCTGCTTCAGACAGGGAGCAGTGCATAAAAATGTTGACTAATAATGCTATAACATTAAGTGGTAACACAGTCTTATATGAAAATATTGTATTAAGTTTCTACATTGGAATTTGAAGTCTATGGATATGCAGAATAGAACAATTTCAAATGAACAGCAGAGTTTGTCCTAAGTATAGTCACTTCAGTCAAAAAAAAATGAATGGGTTTGAAGGCATGTGGTGGAGAATAGTTAAAAATTACTGGAGTACTCTTCAGATTATTGAAGCAATCTAGGAAATCTAAATTGGTCTGCAGTGCTCATGCCCAGAGCATCCTATTCACTTCCAAAATGAAGTGCTCTTAATAAAAAAAAAAAAAAAAAAAAAAAAAGGAAAAAAGTTAAATATTGCATTTGGAAAGGATGGAGCACTTCAGTTTCTTCTTCTTTTTTTTTTTAGCAAATATTTCTTTTTGGAAGCAAATCGAAAAGCATTTTATCACTGTAGGCAAACTCACAAATTATTTTAAAATTAGCCCTATTTAAAACAAAAGGAGAATAATTAAAACAACACTAACATCCTCCTGCCTTGAAACACATTAAAAGTGAAAGGGAAATAGAGAAAAAAGCAGGTGAGATAAGAAAAAATCCATACCTTCAAGGGAGCAAAAAGAATCGTAGGGACATCTCTGACCTGGTCTGTGTGCTTTGCAGAGATCCACAAATCAATACACTGCTGAAGCAATATGGTGGTCTTGGGAATTGACCATGGTGACCCTATCTCCTCACCTTTGGCTGCACAAACTTCTTTCACATCACAGAAAAATGCCTCTCCTCCTTCCTCCTTGTATCTCAGTGACTGCTCCCTTAACAGCTGCACTTGCTCAGGACTCCTTAACAACTCTTTCTGAATGGATTTTTCTTTCTTTGGTGAGAGACATCTTGCACGGGCTGATTCTAAAGATGTTGTTGTGATTTAGTCAGGGTTAAAGCTCCAGATCATCAGTGTGTAGGACTAGGGGGAATTTCAGCTTTCGTTTAATGTGAGAGTGTTTTCTAGCCCCTATAGTTGGTGATAAAAACTTGGAAATGTGTCCCCAGAAAACTACAGAATCCAAATCCCAGCAGGCAAATAGAAAGATCTCCCCTTTCTCACCACTCCACATGCAAACCAAATTATTTTTAAAGTTCAGTATTTAGAAACCATCTTTGCAAGTGTGGAGCATTTGGGTCTGGCAATCTCCCTTTGCTCTGCCTCCCTCCTGGTATGGAACCTTTCCTCACCAGCTAAGATTAAACCAAGAACCAGAACAGAGGCTCTGGGTAGAATGAAGCTGGATCAGAGGAGTGAGATGAGCCTGGAGCAGGGAGTTTGGGCTCCCTGAGCATCGAGGCAGAGGCGTTGCCCCTCCTGGAGCTGGTGCTGGGGGTGAAGCTGCAGGCTGGCAGCCTGCCGCCACACTGGGAGAAATCCAGGGAGGGTTTTTGTCTGTGGGACCGAGGAATGCAGCGGGCCCCGCTCTGAGGAAAGAGGGAGAGTCAGCTTCGCTGCCAACAGAGTTAGGGCTCCCTTCCAGCATGCAGAAACGTACATACTTTTATGTATTTGCCACATGGCTTTGCTGCGCAGCAGCACATGTGTTGTGGCTGCGCAGCGCTGAGTGAAAAGAGCACCCAAATCGAGGAGCATTGTGGGTGGGGAGGTGGCACGGGGGCAGATGGAGTGTGGTACCTGAGGTTGGGGGAGAAAGCAAAAAACACTCATCTTCTGACAGCCAAAGAAAAGGGCTGCACTTGACTGACTTCATGCAAGAGCAGGAGACCCATTACCAACACTGATCAAAGATGTGAGGGAAGATCTATTCTAGCCCTTATTTTCTTTCCCTGATTTTTTTATTGTCAATATGTGCCCTGGTGGTGCTGTCTGTAGTACAAAAGTCTTCACGGAGACCAGACCCCATTGAACCAGGCAAAAATAATCATAAAGACCTTACATCAAAATCTGACGAGAAGGGCAAAGGGTAGAAGGAATGAAACATTTTAATTCCAGTCTCAGGTTTCCAAAGTCCCACTCCAGTGGCTTAACTATAAAAGACATCCCTCCTCCTAGGGTTTAAGTTAACAGGGGGGCAAAAGTTGAAAAATCAGACCTTGTCTTCCTACTGCTCTTCTGAAAACAGGCCACAACATAATTTCCAGCATACATTTGTGCTTCAGAGGAAAAATTCTATAAAAGTGGACATTCTTGACAAACATGCCTATGGCTCATGAATAGTCTTGGAAAACAGGAAGGCAATTTAGGGAGAGTCAGTTCCGAATGCAAAAGAAGGTTTTCCTTGCCATGACCACAGCCAGTATTTGCTCAGCAGAGAAGCAGGTGACACAAGACAATCTGCATGCAGCTGAAGGCTGATGGAAAGCTTGTTTGTGCTCAGCACACTAGAGAAGTTGTTCGGGAACAGTTACGTAAAGATTAGCCCTGTAACGCTGCCAAATACTTTGTGTTATTATGTGCTGTGTTTGTGCCAGGCAGCCCCACATGTCAGAGCTGCCTCACAGGGCAGTTTTAACATGCACACCCACATTTTCAGAGTGCTCAGAAGAATAAAAAAGCCACGGAGGAACCAACTCTGACCTCATTCGCATGGCTGCCACCGCCGATTCCCGTCAGCTTGCCTGAGTGCAACCAGTGCAGAGCCGGCAAGGCACATCCACCGCATTTTGGAGATGGCTGTCCTCGCCTCCCCTCCTCCTCCTGACCCATCATGTTTCCTCAGAGAATCCCAGCTGCATGGATAAAAAAAAGTAGCAACTCAACCATGTGGGAGCATACAAATTTAATGCCGACTAAAGATGAAGGCTGTCTAAATAACACAATGGTTGGAGTTATGCAGGTCATAAGTCTAGGGAGTAAGGAGCTCACGGTGCTTCTTTTCTTTTCTCTCTTGCTCAGTTTTCTTCACAAAAGTTCATTAAACAATGATTCTTTCCCCTTAAAAATTTATGAATGAATGATGTGTTCATGAAAATGAGAGAGCAAAAAGCCCTGGCCATAGCCAGGCTCAGCACAGTCTGGCACTCTGCAACTTTCCCCAAGGCCTTTCTCTCCCAGCATACTTCCAGCCTGACTCAAAACACTACTCCCCATGATATCTAAAGCTCACAGACACAGGGACTTATCAATGATGTGTACAGGTCTTGTATGTGTGAGATATACCTGTCATGGAAGGGAGGGGACATGGAGTCAAAGACCTAGAGGAAAACATTGTTTAATTAGTCCAGCAAAAAAATCCAGCTTTGATCTGCATTATCTAGGTCTCAGTTACAAGGATGCCATAGCCATAAAGAAAAATCAGAGTCTGACTGAAAATAAAGAGGTCTATTATTTCAACTAGTATCAAAAGTGGCACCATTCTCCTCCAAGTCCTGGATATAGGAGCACACATCAGTGTAGCTTGCCTGATTAAGAAAGGAGCAATAAAAACCAACAATAATGACAAGTTTTTTTACAGCCCTTTTTATGAGCAGTGCTTTACAAATTAGAAAACTTATCTTGTTTCTCAATCATATTCTGTATCTCCATAGAATCACTTTTTCTTTTTTTTTCTTTGTTTTTTTTTTTCTGTTTTAATTTTAAATATATTAGCTACATTTATTTCTTTACTGGGCCTTCTTTTTATTTTATTACTTTTTCTTTTCTCAGCTCTTTATTCTCACTTAGCTTCAGTTTTGGACATTTTGTAGTTTAAGTATCTCTCCATTTTTTCTAGTAGTCTACCTCTTTTCATTACTATGTATTTCTCTATCCACTCCTTTCTATTCTTCCTATTCCTTGCTTTTTCCTCTTTATCGCATCCTCTTTATCCACTGTCTTCCCTCTTAATCCCCAGTGATGGTGATTCTTTTCCTTCCCAGCTCGGTCCTCAGTCTTCTTCTTACATCCCGCTTCTTACTCTGATCATTTCACATGCCCTCCTCCCTTTGTCTTCTTCTGTTGTTATTATTCTTGTTTATATAATTTACTGCAGTAGTGCCCAGAGATCTAACCTTGAACTGTGTTTTCACCACCATCACCATCAACCTTCTCAGAGTTCTGTTTCAACAGTCAGGGGCATTTTCAGTCTCAAACATCTCTTTCCCAGTGCTTGTTTTTATGTCTGTGGATAGGGCCTGCATGGAATAGAAATGTTAGGATTAGCTTGTCCTTTCAGTATGTTGGGACAACAGATTTTGGCTCCATGGCAGGAGGGGGCCACACCACAACACAGTCTACATCCAAAAAATCCAACTCATTTATTGCCAAGTACCTGCTAGGAGTTCCAAAGGACACAAACTCCTTCTGCAGCTCCAACTCTTCCATGGTCAGTTTGTCAGGTAAATGTAGACAGAAAACAATCAGACTCCAGACTGTCCTCATAGGAAGTGCAGATATGTGGGCACACCTGGCACAGCAGACTCCTCCTCAATAAGGAGACAGAATGACTGAGAGCACCTCACAGATGGAAAGTGATACATTTTCCTGGTGCTTTTGAAGGGATGATCTAATAATAATTAGGTTTAAAAAAATAAAACAAAAAACAAATAAAAACCAAAACAAATCAAACCAAACAAACAAAAAAACCCTGACCAACCAACCAACCAACCAACCAACCAACCAAAAAAAAAAAAATACAGAAAATCCCAACCACAACACTGTGGAGCTTTCTGGGTTGCAGCGGGAATACTTCAAGCTGCTTCTTCCCTGTGGTAAGGTACAGTTTCATGGAAGCCCCCAACTCACTGAATAGTGTTTTTAGGAGGCAAATTTATTTTTACGGGTTTCTATGTCTTTGAGAAACTGAGCCTCAGAGTTTTGATGGATGGGTAAGGTATCCAGGACTTCAGCAGAAGAGATAGCACCTGCTTCTTTTTAGAAGGATAAAATGTAGATGATGTACCACCATCAAAGAGACAGGTCAAAATTCCTTTACTTTGACAGACTTCATTAGTACCAAAATGAAGAGAGGTCCTCAGTCCAGAGGACTGTGAAAGTCAGAGGAACAAAATGAAAAAAGGAAGAGGTTTTTTGTGACATAAGAAAAAATGTGCCTGCTGGAACACTGAAACTAGGCACGGACTGAGAGGAGGAGAGATGCAGAGAGCAGAAGGAAATTGAAAGAAGTACAGTAGCTTTAAAAAATGTTGTTCATGGGAAAAAAAATATCTGAAAGCTGGTCTTGCAGTTACTGGCTTTTAGTCTTCATTTCATTTCCCATTTTTTCATCTTTCCTCTTCGAAGGAAAATGGAACATAACACATCAGTGTGAGCTCATCAGGTCTCTGGCCATGTGCATGGTTATGACCTGGTCAGAACACTTTGGCCAGAACAGCTAATAACACTGACATGTATTTAACCCAACTTTTTTGTTTTCAGTCACCAGTGTCTTCACAGGCTTGCTCCATCTTCAGATGCACTTCATATTAACTTGGCTGCTTCCACACGCTTCTGTCTATTTTGTATCTGGCTAAAGGATGGCTATTTATAGACTTTCCACACAAAATATGGGAGGATAAATGAGAGGCTTCAGCCAAAGCTACACTCTCTGGCCAGCAGCAAATATTGGTTTTTTATATCATAAATTTCTTTCCCGTTCTGTGTAATGTGTGTGACTTTTACCCAGGAATTTTGAAGGTCACTAAACATCCTGGGGAACAGATTCACAGTCATCCTATGGATTTGAACAATGCGAAGACTGGCTTGTTTGTCTGGGGGGTCTTTTGGAGGGAAAAAAATTTTAAACTAATAAAAAAATATCTGATGACCCTAGCAGGGAAATGTATTCATGCTGTGCATCTATAGATGTACAAAAAATAGATCAAGTTGGGGGTTTTTTTTACTATTTTGGATACAGGAAGAATGAAAAAGAATGAAACTTATGATTGAAATGTTTGTATATTTTTAAACATAAAACTCCAACAATTTCATATTGTTATCAACCTGTATCTCAAATTATTAAGTTAGCATAGAACATTAAAAGTACAGGTATTACTGCACTCAGGAAATAGTGATGGATGGGAGAAGAGGAGGGAAATTAAAGGAGAAAGACTATTATTTACATGTACTGTACTTCTGACATAAAAATGGGGATTTTTTTCTGTTAAATGTTGATGCACACAAAATCATAGCCAGGTCTAAACACCTTAGTCATGGCAGGGGGTTAAAAAAAGAGAATATTTGAGAATAATGTGGATTAAAAAGGCAAGTTAGTTTAAATTTCTGTTTGGTAGGGCCTGAGGCCTACAACTCCAATGGGAATACACTGTAGCCGGAGGGCTGATGAATGCCCCTAATGAAGTTGGACAACCTGGAATACATGCATAAAATGATTTTAAATATTGATATGATGTCATTGTGTGACTGAAGATATTGAAATGTTAATTTCCAGAGCTAGACAGGTTGCGTCTAATTTATTACAGGGAGGGGGAATGATTATTTACACTTTTTAATGTAGCAATAAAACAATTATGGGATTTAAGGACAGAGAAAATATTCATGTTTCTTGGAGAGCGAAAATGCACGTTGCGACGGAATTGACTTAGAGGAGCTTATACCAGCAGATGTTAAGAAATATGCTTTTCCTTTTTTTTTTTTTCTTCCTGATAATTGAGGTAATACATTCAGAAACTATGTAAAGTAAAAGGACCCTTTGACCAACGTTAATTATATTTAACCTGCTCTATGTATTGTAGAAAGAGCAGCTTAAATATATCACTGGGGACAACTAACTCACCCATATATTCTGGATGTGTCTATTACAACATTTCTATGACATTGCCTGGTTTTCAGAAAAATTCTTGCCATGAAGAAGAGGAGCCATGGTGTTATAATGGTACGTTCAGTTCCATTGTGATATGAAAGTTTTTACGGAGAATGCCTGAGGGCATCTGTCTGCCTCGTGTGTTCAGTATTACGGCTGTATAACACACAGAGGTGGAAGTGTATTAAAGGCAGAGCCATGGCAGTCTGCTGGAGGTTGCTGCTGCTAAGGTCCAATCCTGTTGATCCCCAGACCAACTCAAAGAAAAAAATTCTTTGCAAAAACTACCTAGGCTGTATCCTTCACTTGTTCCTTTGTTCTCAGCTGATATTTCTACTTGCAAAGAAAAAGAACTTAGGTTCCATTTAAACTCTGGTGCAAACCAGAGTAGCTCCCTTATACATAGAGTCATTTGGGGAGTGATTCTCAGTTTCTCTAAAGCATAAGTTTGGCATGATCTGCACTTATGATATGTGCTAGCAAGCAGGAATGAAAACTCTCTCTTCTCTCTGATCCCATCAGCCTTTTACCTCAGTGGTTCAAAACAATTTAGCATAGTTAAGCACATGCCTAGCTCAAAGCATCTCACTGAGGCTGTATCTCTTCACAAAGATGGGCAGCTTCATGCTGAATCATGACCCGTGTGATTACAGACCGTGTACATCAAACAGGTCCTGGAAGGAGATACACACTGTGCTCTCATGTTCCACTAACTAATCACAGGCACTGGAATTACATGGGCAGGTTTTTTTCTGTGTCCAGCCTTGAGGTAAACCCCAGAAAGGGCAAAATGCTTTGGGGAATGCAATGGCAAGAGAAGTCTCTTTCCCTGAATGTCCTTCCTCTTCCTGCAGGGTATGTACCAACAATGACTGGATGGGCCAATGATGAAGAGGAAGGAAAACCTTGAAGCTTGAACCCAGTCATCAAATATAAAAAGAGCTAGAAAAGATAGAGGGAATGAAGGTATGTATGAGAACAAAGGACATGTGAGAAATTTACATGTTTTGGGGAACAACATAGGTGATTGAGGGGGGCTTGACAAAGATGTGTAAGGTCACAAGCTGCCCAGCACATGCATTGATTACTCCTCTTCCCACATCATCAGAAGGAAACCACACCCAATGAGTGAGCAGGACCACACTGACAACAGACAAAGCAATTATTCCCCAGAGCACAAAATTGCCTAAATTTTCATCTGCAATATGATTATGAGACCAAAAACCTAATAGATTTGAAAAGATTAGATAAATTTGTAGAGCATAACTTCCTAAGTCTGGATATAACCTCTGATTCAGGAAATTGCTAAACCATTGATTTTCAGTAAAAAAAAAAATCACTTTATATGTCTCCTGTTTCCTCTTGTTTTCCCCTAACCATCCATTCCTGTTAATGCCAGACAGTAAACAGAGCTAGAGAGGCTGCCCAGCCTCTTACAAAGGTGTGTGTAGAAGGCACATACAACCTTCCAGCATGTATCAAGGTATCTCTACCAGCACATCACTAAAAAGTGAGCTGATTCTAGGCATTCACAACACATTTCATCTAAATAGAAGCAACTGTCAGTAGAGAGTGAGTGTCCATAGAGAGAGACTAAGAGCACAGAGACAGGGAAGTGTCTCTGCAGGCTCCCTCCTGGTGCTTGGGCTTGTAAACCTCCATGTGCACATTCACACCTTACATAATCCCTGGTCCTTGTTCAGGCATCCTCAGCTTCCCTGAATAGCCACAACCACACCACATTTCAGCAACTATTTACTTCTTGGTTTTAGATCATATCTGATACAGTTATTTAAAACTAATTTCAATTAAGCAATGGATCAGACCTCATGGTAATTCTACTCTCTTTTCTGAAGTGACTGCCCTGGAAGAAGCACTGGTGGGATCTCAATTTGGTAAGCAAATAGCCAAACTCTGTGATTACACTACATCAAATTAGTTGCCATACACTAGCTGACACCCTCAACTAATGCCTCCTGCCACTAATTGACTTTATTTCCACTTCCTTTAATGTCTACCTGTTTTCAAGTTGTTAACTGGATTTACATGCCTCTCAGCTTGGCCTTTCTGGTAAACATCCTGCATCCCTCCTGCTCTTCTCCCATCCCTACAAGCATCAGTTCCCTCTTCCACCCCACTCTTCTCTTTCATCTTATTATGCTTCTATTCTTAAGCTTCATTGCTCAAATAAACATGCAGCATTGTTTTGGCCACAATACAATGAAAGATTAAGTGAAAATTAGGTATGACAAAGTAGGTGAGTGCTACCTTTGAGTAGAAAGGTATCCCCAAGACAAAAAACAAAAAATAGCCTGGGCTGAGTGAATGGACAGAACTCACCCTTTGCAAGGAGCTTCCTAAACTTCACCCACTCAGGCCTGAGGGGTGGAGCCTGGAGAGCAATAGGGAAGGAAGGCTGAGTTCTGCACATCCTAAATTCAGGCCTGTTTAACGCGGCTACTCAGAAATTCTGCCCCTTGCATTTGCTGCCCAGGTGCCTGGAGCAGAGGTAAGAAAACCCAGAGAAGGAAACTCAGCTGGGACAGAGCACTCCTAATGTGGAGGGACCTGTTCCCTCCAGGAATGTCTAACATGCTGCAGCTTTGCCCAGGAACCCCAGAACATGCTCCAGGTTTTCTGTCACAAACCAGAGCAAGCCCCAGGCAGCCAGAAATGGTACAAGCAGACCTGAGAGTGCTCCACTCCCCTCCAAGTTGTGCTGAGTGACAAAACAGCCTTGCCCACCCTGCTTCTGAGTGACAGATTGGCTGCACACACCGTCTGCATCAGGCTGCCCCTGAATATGGCTTGAGACGTTTTTGGTTAATGAGTATCCTCACCATTCAGAGAAAGTTAGAAAATAGACTAGAAAAAAAGACTGGAAAATACACATTGCTATGACAAACACCTGTACACGAGCAATTTTCACTGCTAATATGGGATACAAAGAAATTTAAAGAGCACTGCAGCAATGATAACTTTGCCTGGGAAGAACATAAGCATGGAGAGAAAACTTTTTATTTATTTTTTTATAGAGCTTTGAAATCCTTCTAAATATCAGCATTCTTTTAAAATGCTGTAGCATTTCTAAAACAGAAATCTTATCTTAGCTGTCTAAAATGGCATTAATGAAGCAGAAAAGTACCATTCTTTTTATGCTCTTAAAATAAAAGAATAAACTTTAATTCATTTTTCATATAAAAAAAATTGAATGCAATATAATTTAGAGAGAGTGGAAATGTGTTTTTCAATTCACATGTAATTTTTTAACACTTTTTTGTTGTAACATATACAATTCCAAAATGTATGTATTTTGTTTATGTAATGTATTTTGTTTCCCCTTTTACAAAGCAGGAGAAAAACTTTCTACAGTATGGGTCAAAGCAAAATTCTCATTCCTAAGCTTCCTAAAGAATTGTGTTCACTTAGCTGATCTTTTTTTTGTGTAGAAATGTCACTTCTTTATTTGTTTTCTGCTAACCAATAGTCATCATTAGGAATGATGGACAATAGGATTTGACTGAAGAGCTGCAAAATTTTTAGAATACATTTGCAAGGCTGATTTAAAAATCACATAGTATTATATATATTACAGTATATTGTCTAGACCGCCTGAGAAGAAATCATTGATACAACTGAGTAAACCAGCATTGGCCTTGATGGAATAGCATTGGCACAAAAGAAATAATGCAGTAATGCACTCCTAAGAATTGAGAGCTAATAGAGAGCAACATAATGGATATTACCCAGGATGTAATATCTTTATTCTCATACATATCACTTCATTTCATGTCAGGATACAGACAAGCTCAGTAGAGAACTTGTGGGAAGAAAAGGGGAGGATGAGGGCTGAGGGTTTGTCCATGAACAGATGAATCTGATTCACCAAAAAAGCCCAAATGCAAGGCACAGATTCAGCAACACAAGGTAAGAATTTTAAGAAACACTCTAAAGCTGATGAGTTTTCCAGCACTCCAGTTCTGCTCTTGGGTTTTCTTCCTTCTCTACAGCTCCCTTCTCATCTTGAGCAGGAAAGGCCTGTCATGGTAAATGTCTGAGGGCAGTAACCCTAGAGACAAATTTGAACTGGTTCAAACAACTGTTGTTAACTCCTGAGAAAATTGTCTGCATTTAGATAATTTAGCAAAAGAACGTCTGAGGGCACTTCCAATCCCATTCATTATACTCACTTGTGTTGCTGTTGTGCAGCAGTCCCACTATGCTGTAACTTAGAGACCAACAACCCCTATTCCAGAGCTTTCAGCAAGTGGCTGTGGTCGAGAAATGCAAAATTACCCTGAAGAAGGAAGGATAGGGTTCTTGGTCTCTGTAAATTCCTATAATTTGCTTAGTGCTTGTTTCCCAACATCTGTCCCGTAAAAACCTCAGATTTCTGAGTAGAGCAACTTCAGAAACTTAATTTTGAATTGTTATTTATTTACCACTCTTTCACTGAGTGTGAAAGAGTGTGTATGTACATGTGAGTGCAATGAGTGACAATTTCCCTGTACTTGCCATGATCCGAATCTTTTTCTTGTTGTAGGACCCATGTCTGCACCTCTATTGTCCTGCATCTTCAGGCAAGCATTTGTATCACTGGGATGCAGATGCTAAACAGCACTATTGCTATCAGGCACTGTCTCACACCCACGCTGAAGTGACATAAATGACTGCCGAAGATGCACAGCAAAGGACAATCAGCCCCCAGGTTTCTGGGCAAAGTACATGGCTCTCGATTCTGCCATTGATTTGTCAGGAGATGTATACTCAAGTAGATGGCTCAGAAGAGGATCCTTTAGGAAGAGTGTGGTCAGATTGACCTCACTTTCACTGCGCAGACAGCCTTGTGAAGAAAGTTAAACTGAATATCAAAATCATCAGCAAAAACCTCCTCTTTCTTTGATTGTACAGTTTAAGAGGAGCCATTCGAGCTCAATTTATTCTCTACACAGGAACTTCATTGATTATCTCAGACATTCATGCAGGAAGGAAGATGAGATAAGAAAGTTCTTTTTTTTTTTAAGTGATTGCAAGATGGAGAAAACTGCTTTGTGAATGTAATATATACCATAAAGTTCCCTTTGTATAATCTGCTACTGAAAAGTGAGGAGAGTTTACCTTTTCTGAAAAAAAGAAACATTAGGGATGGGCTGATGATTACCAAGGGCAGAGATATGAATACTACAATTAGGGTATATATTCAGATATAGGATTAGCATACAAAAAATAAGTTTTGCTGAGAAAAATTTTGTGAGGGTTCTGCTATATTCTTGTCCTGTCAATCACTAGCAGTGGAAAGAGTGACTGATCACTATTCCTTTTTTTTTTTTTTCCCCAAAATGATATTCTGGTTTTATCTTAGGCTATCAACCATAATAGGGATTTCCACTGACTTTGAGGGGGAATCAATCCCAAATCCAGAGTGCTGCCATGAATGGAGATGGATATTCAGGTATTTTCTACCAAAGTCAAATGAACACTCCAACAGTCCCACTCTGGTAGGAACTTGAACTCTAGGAGCAAACAGAGGCACTGCAGTTCTGCTTCCCTCACTGGTAGGTTACTGGAAAGGTAAGGAAGCACCATGTGAGTTTCATCTGAATTTTGGTGATTCTACTGTGAATTGAAAGAATTAAGTATGAACATACCCTGGAGGGTCTGTGCTCTCAGATCAGTTGCTCAAACGCAGGTATTCCCTTAGCAGAAATCACCACATGCCCCAAGGAGTCAAAGCATGCTCTTTCACATCAGGACTGTTCCTGTGCAGAAATTGATTGATGCAGAAATTTTCAGTTTATGGATTTCTTGGGTCCATTTACAGAGTGACAAAAACAGTTTCAAAGGCAGCGTCTCGTGCAGGCAAGCTTTTATGGTCACACACTTTAAAATTCTGTTTCAGCTGAGGACACCTAAGTATTGTGTGGAGAGAAACTGGAGTGGACAGCAAGACTCAGTCAAAATGTCTTAGTGCTTTTTTGATTTTAGGATTGCTGTGTGTCAGTCTAGTGCTCTGGTACAAGCCAAGGTGACATGTATCAGTCAAGAGTGGCACTAAAATTATGCTACAATTTGCGCTTTTATTCATAACACCTCTGCTGACAGCAGCTGAAGCTTGGCATGGGGGCCCCTGGAATAGCTGCATCAGATAAACAGCAACACCTCAACCATCCATCTTTAAGTTTCCTTTAGAAAATATCTGAATAGAGATTAATCTCACCCATAACTTAAAACAAAGTTAGTATCTCTAACGTCACTGCTAGGCAGTCATGAAATAAACCAGCAGAAGCATTTTTACTTCACAGGACTTATCAACAGGGTCACAACAGAGCTGGATGTGGCTACTTCAAGAATTATGAGCTGCAAAGGCAAGTGGAAGCATGTCTCAGAGGAGCTAAGCAGATCAGCATGGGTACACCACGTCCTCTATACCTGTTTAGACTGGTCTTAGATTTTGATGTAAGTATAGAATTAAGGGACTTTTGAATTCTAATATCCTCTCTTACATGAAACCTTTCAGCTGGCCTTGGGCAAATCTCCTAACTTTTTTTACTCATATTTTTTAACTTCACAAAAGCAAACACTATACCACCTATGTCATATTAGTGCTGAGTGTTTGTACACTACTACTGATTTTAACCACAGATTTATGCAGAAGCAGTATTTCCCAGAAAGAGCTTGCTGCATCATGATACACCTTTTGAAAGCTCAGTACAAGGTAGAATATTCACATTTTGCATTTCTCTGGCACATGTATGCAGAGTGGTATACTTTCTAATATTTATTTTCTCCCAAATGCTCTGAAGCTGACAAATCAGGCATTATTAAATAGACACTTTAAAAAAATTACTCAGCTGCTAAACCAATCACTGTAGGTTGCAGCTCAAAATGAAGTTGGAAATCTGCACCTTTTAATAAAACAATCTGCTTGAGAGCTGATGATATTTGGTTATGGAATTTATCTGTAAATATAATTAAAAATTCAACGAGAGAGTGCTCTGAACTGAGGGGTAAATATTCAGCACGATGCAGAGTGCTCAAGCTACATGATTCCCATTATCGTTAATGGGAGTCCTACAGCTAAATCCCTAAGCATCACGCTAAAAATTTACCCCCTAGTGTTTGCAGATGGAACAAAAGGATTATTGTACATACCAGCTGAAAATAAAGTTACCACTGACATTTTGACCAGCAAGCTTCCATCGGGATTGATCAGTGAAAGATTTAGCCTACTAATTCTCTCACAGACTGTTTCTTTGGGGTGTCTCCCATCTGAAAAGGCATTCTTGTATTTTATTTAATTCACTTCCATTTACTGGCTTTCATGTCATTATATCTCTCAAATTCTTCTCCTTCTGGCTTCCTACCAGAACACTTCTCTCTGCTGCACACCAGGCTTCCTGGCTTCTGTATGCACAGATTTAGGTCCCTGAACCTTAAACATAATGGACATAAGGACAGAAGAAAAGTTCCTATGCCAATGACCTTTCAGCTTAGTTAGCTGAATGTGCAAATTTACCCAGCAACAAAATGCTGCAGGGGACTTTGGGGTGATTAAAAAGTTGAAGGGGGAGGGGAATTCACACAGACTACTTTATTTATGGTTTGCACCTTCTGCTCTTGGGTGTGGACTGGCTACAAGGCTCCCACTCATGAGATTTCCCTACCCTGGTGAAATTAGTATCAATTCAGGAGTCTGAGCCTGATCCTGCCAGCAGATTTAATTAGCACCAATTGATTAGGTATGGGCTGGAGCAAAACAATGTGATCCATTCACTTTCGTAGAGCTTTTAGATAAAATTTTCTTAAATAATGGAAAAAATGCTTCTGATCCATCTTTTAAAGTGTATGCATATACACACACACATACATATCTAAATGAGAGGAAACCTCCCATTCTTTTAATTTCCAGTCTTGATTTCACATATTCTAAATCAAAAATAGGCAAAAGGATTTGTTTATCATTTGCCGACCATGCTGCAATCCTGAGTGAATTTTATAGGTGAGTTTTAAAGCCCTCAACAATAGAGGCTTATGATGGAAACACTGATAGACTGTTATTATAGTGCTGGTCATAAATACAATGAAATTTCATTTTATATAACATTCTTCATACAAGATCTAACAAAAAGTTTTACAGTAAGTATCAATTGAAAGCTAAAGGAAAGGAAAAGAGAATTTGAAGGCAAAATTTCATTGACTTAAGTAAGGGGGAAAGAATTCATTTACGAATTATACAAGTAAAAGTCCAAAATTTTCTTCTGGCTGAAATTTGTGTAGAAGTCTCTTATGAGGATGAGAATACATACATAAATCGTGCCTTTCTCTCCAAAATTCAAGATTTCAGCTCCTAGTTCCACTATTTATATATTCGTGAGGCTCCATTACATACCTTGGCAAGGCCCTTCATTAGATAGTCTGCCAGGATCAGATGTAAAGTCCTGAGTTGTCATTTATTTCCACAGGGCTAAGGGCACCTGACAGCTTGTAGCCTCATAGCCCCGACCCAAGAAGAGCAGAAGGTGCAAAGCAGCAAAGAATGAAGTCACTTGAGTGACTTCCCCTCCCCCCTCAAATTTTTAATCACCCCAAAGTCCCCTGCAGCATTTTATTGCTGGGTAAATAATATAATGAAAAAGTGCCTACATGACACAAGCCGCATGGGCACAGACAGCTATTAAAACTGAAATGATTTATTTCGTAACAATCTGAGGTAGCACACTTTAACTCTAGGTATAGCAACCCCTCCATTTCTGCTTGCCTCATTTGCATAAGTAATTGACAGCTTGTTAACAGCTCATTAGGAACACTGAAAACCATGTGACAGATACAAACCTAGTGCTAGAGGGGAGAAAATCTGTGAATTACAGTATATTGAAAACTCAATCAGATTCAGAATTACAGGTCACAACACAAGTTGGTTATTTTATTAGGTTAAAAAAAATTAAAAGGTTAACATACCATTTTTCGACCTGTATTTTTAAGATAGCAGGCTACAAGGTAATTAATTAAGAATCTGATTGGAAAATGAGCTACTCTCTGCTTCCATGGGTAGGTTTAGGAATGGTACAATGTTAATACATTAGGACAAATAATAATTGCTGAGAATTAAAAAAAAATGTCTTGATGTAGTATTCAATTTTAGTTTGGGAATATACCTTCCTCAAGAAAGCAAGTAGCTTCCAGACACTGCAATCTAATATTCTGTAACTGAGAAAAATGTGAGGAATAATTTGATTTTAGTCTATAAAAAGAAGATAAGTGTTCTGATTTGCACACTCTTACTATCTGTAAATTTTGATGATTTTTTTTAAGGACATTTAAATATAAACAGTGCAAATGACAGTTATATCAGCAAATCTATTTTTTTGTATTAAACACACAACCCCCATAATCTTGCTTTTCTAGCACTGTTAGCAGAAATAGAGTAACGTGTAGAAATAAAATTATCTTCTTGCAAAAACTCTCCCTTTCTTTGAAACCGGATATGGATTCCCTGTAACTCAAGTGGCATTTGCTGATGAGGGCAGAGCTGGCCAACTGCACACTAGTCTGTAGAGCAAACCAGTAAGCTGGATGATTTCAGATCTTTCAAATACCAGTCGTTTATAGTTTCTTCCCTCTGAAAAAACACTAAGAAAATGTGATCAGATCTAAACCTCTGACTATGTGGCCAGAGAAACAACATTGTTAAGGTTTGGGATTATCAAAATTCTCAAGTGCTTGTTCATGTGCAGGGTTGCACTGTTTCAAGAGGTGCAACTGCTGCAATATGAATATATATGTTATTTAGACAAGTCTCATAAAAGTAAGTTCTGATAGAGTCTCTTAGTGAAATTTTGGATCTACTTTGGTGCTGCGAATACAGGTGTATGACTACAGTATTCTGACTGGTGGGGATAAAATCTCCTTGTTGTGTAGGCATGGTTTAAGGGTTATTAATGAATCCCTGACCTGTGGTACAACCAAAGTGGCGTTTATGAGTCACTTCAGCACTTTTGAAAGCTCCATCTTTAGTCTTCATTACAAGGAACGGCCGCAGGGCCGTTGTGCCCCCTGCGTTAATTACACTGACTCCTGCACCAGTGAAGTTACTCTGTTGTAACTACAGCAATATAAACTTCTAATGCAGACACGCTCCAGTGGTATAAAGAGAGCTTTACACAGGGTACAAATGACCCCAGCTTTACGCTGAGCTTAGGCAAGGCATGACTCACATACACTGAAGAAAAATTAGCTCAATTTTTGCCCTTGAGGCCAGATCAACTGAAGCGTTTTGCCCAGGGAAAAGTCAGTGCGTGACTGGTGAGAGGCAGTGCCGACAGTCAAAGTTCAAGATCACAAACCAAGCCTTATAACGTGGCAAATGAGAGATGGTAAACTCACCACAAGTGAGAATAAGAAATTGGTAAAACCTAAAATTCCAAATAAAAAAATCAATGAATTTTACGTACATGTTCTTTTTTTTTGACAACAACAGTACAAACAGAAATGCAAATGCTGTGTTTGACAATAGATCTCATACCTGAGTACTGCACCAAAAGTCTCAAACAAAAAGGGCTTAACTAGAGGTTTTTCCCATGTCATGCTTCATCCAGTATATGGCTTCTCTAACAATATTCTTTGAGTCCTGGGCTTAATTTGAAGTTCTTATATTTTCCCCTCCTTTATTTTTTGAATGAGAATCTCACTTTGATTTGGTTCCTGTAGGTCAAAGATAAACACTGAAAATCAGTGACCACCTTCAAAATGCAGATCAGTTTCCAGTTAGGCTGGACTGAATTGCAGCTGAAATTCTGGGAATATATTCTTTTTCTGTATTAACCACTCAGTCAACCTTTATAAGCAGATGACATGATTAAAATGAAGTTTGAACATTTTCTGTAAATTAATTCTCTCACTCATGACAAGAGCCTTCTAGTTTTCATTAACTTAAGTGCCATTTCCTTGGGACTCTTATTTTAACAGTTTCTAATCTACAGTTCTGTAATGACCTGGTCTCAGGGACATATTATGCTATATTTCCTTTCCCTCAGTCCTCAAGCAAGGGGCATACAGGAAAAAAGGAAAAGGGACTGGCTCACTTTGGCATCCAGCTTATGAGCACATAAGATATTGCATTTGCTGCTGAGAGTTCGTTATGGTGAATCCATAGCTGCAGTCCTCTTGGTTGCTTAACAAAGCTTCAGGTTTCAGTAACAGTGGTGAAAAGTCTTCATCCAGCTATTGATACCTCCTTATTCTTGGAGCATACCTTTCCTTACAGACATCATGTTGCCCATCACTTTACACTGGAGTTAACTAAAGATTCATTTCCAGAGTGCCAACTACCACAAACCAGCTGCTTTGGCATCCAGGTGTTCAAGTGCAGAACTGTACTTTAGGGAACAGAAGTTACCTACAAGCCTCTTTAGGAAGCACGGGGTAGAGTTTTGGGTTTGCACCTGTGTGACACTTGTTTTGAGTAAAACAAAGTCATTCTTCATCTGTTCATATCAGAAGCTCATACAGGATCTGTTCTCTAGTATCTTATACAGCCCTTGCCACAGTGCCAAGTACATTTACTCACTAGCCTTCTCCTAGTTTTTCAGTTGCCAACTGTGATCTTAGGGTGACCTCAATATACATGAAATAAATATCAGATTAATTTTATTTTTTCAGCTCTTTCCTATCAATATACATTGTTTATGTTTGATTATTGACAACAAAATTTATTAAAATATATCTATAAAGTTAATTTCTTCTTTATCTTCTAGTGCAGCATTAAGTAACAAAAACCTTATATAAAAGCTCCTGAAGGGCAATAATCTCTGCTGTCAGGATCACTACCAAAGACATCTCTTTTTTATATTGTTATTTGTGTGTGTAAATGACACTGTTTTTTTAATTTCATACTTTCAAGTCTGTTCTTCAGTTATCCCACTTCTTTTCAGCTTTATCCACCTCATGCTTTCTCAAATATTCTTCCCATTCAAACAAATAATGTAAATAGGTGTAATATGTTCAAAGCCTGGGTAAGATAATGTTCTCTCAAAGCTTGGGAAATAAGACCTGATTTCAGTACTGGCTGATGAACTGATAAAAAACCAAATTAATACTTTCTAAGAAGATCTGAGCATCCAAATTTGCAAAAGCCACAAGACATCTTGTAATGTCAGAAGTCAAATTTTGGAGCTGGATTTTGTTTTGAGGGAGTAGAACTCAATGGTGGAGCAAATTTTGCATGTGTTCCTCATAAATTACTACATCATCACATCAGTTTTACAGAGTGACACTCTACAGACAGCCCCCATTTAGACTTTGAGCACCCTGCAAAGTACAGCAGTTCTTTAATGAAATCTGAAATGAAGATGTGTCTATAAATACTGTGTTCTAGGGATAAGAATAAATCATTCAAAGCAAACTCTTTGAGTTGCTACATCTATATAGGTAATAGGCAGCAGACAAGTTTAAACGATAATCAAATCTATAAGTGACATTTTTTCTAGAATATTATCTTATTTTCTGCTGTTCTCCTAGTGGACATCACTTCCTGTATAAGATTGTTTCTCCTATAAGGTTCTGAGAGCACAGCATATGAAAGAACAGCAAAGAGAAGCAGAAAAAATGCCAAGCTGCAAATAAGCTACAGGGTAGGGCTGTGAAAGCATGTCTCTGAATCAGTCCATCTACAAATGTTTGAATGTGATCTTGAATATGTAGATACACTGGAAATACCTCTGTTTATACCAACTAAAATAGCTGGTTAGATAAATGCGTATAAAGAAATAGCCAGGTGTTCAAACATCTTTCCAGCCTTTGAAAACATTGCCATCCAAAGAAGTTCAGTTAGCACATCTCATTCATAAACAGATTTGGAAAAAATTATGTATTTTTAATTTTTTTTAATAACTTGGGCTATAGATGCATGCTAGGTGTGTGTCATAAATTAGAGGCTGGTTTTATCTACAAAGTGAGACTCACCATAGCAAACCTTTTGAAAAAATCAGAATATATCTAAATATCAAAATATCTGAAAACAATCCTATACTTCTACGTTGCCCCTGAGTGGTGCAGTTGTATGTATGTATGGCTCCCCCCACCAAGCACACAGATAACATGGTCTTAGGACTCCATAATTACTAATTATTAATTAGTCTTCCATCAAACACGGGTTATTATTTCAACGTAATACTTCTGTATGTACCAGTTTCAAATGCAGGCATATTTTTAGGATGGGTGGGTTTATGTGTATGAGTTTATGTTGATGCCTGTATGACTGTTTAACTGCACATGTTTAATTTCTGTGTATTGCACAAGTGCACAAAATCTCTGTTTCAGGTCCAAAGCTACAGAAAAACACCTCCTTTTAACATCACCTACATGCAGAGGCAGTTCCCTTGGGTACTCAGTTACGCTGCTGTTGGGCTGCCTTTTTCTTTAGTTTCCCTTCCTGAAACCTTGGAGGCTTCAAAAAACATTTATTTAATATGGCAGGTGTGGAAAATCTAAAGCACCTCTGGTTTCTTGGACATAAACTTTTTGTCTTGTCATCATTTGCTAACTCAGCTGCAGTGAAGGAGAGGTGTATTACAGAGATTGACCTGAAATTGGAGGATTAGGTCCTATGAATATTTCAGACAGCACAGATCACTGGACTGGGATATCTCCATCCAGAATTGTTCGTAGTTCCAAACATCACAGCAGAAAGTCCTAATAGTGCTGTTTTATAGGTTAGTGTTCATTCAGATTTTTTTAAATCCCTATTTTCATTAGGAATACATCTAATTAAAGGTCATTTACCCCCCACCTGGGAGCCCCTTGTGCACGTCTGAATGAAGCAGTTCAAAACTCTGTCCTTTTCCACTTCCATTTCACTCAAGTAACGACAGGGTTAAATTGCTAATAGAGGTTTCATGAGGTCTGCCAGAGCCCACTCTCCAACACTTACATCTGTTCAACAATTATTACAGCATTTTTGTCATAAAAAATTCAACACCCTGAGTGTCGTGCTAGCAAAACCTGAAAATTTATGCAGTGAATAGAATAGCTAATTTCTCTGAGGAAATGCAGGGGGGAAAATTACAGATTTAACTTAAATTCTCAAGTACTGTAGAGCACACATCTGACTCCCTCTTTAGGTTTTGTCACCATGTAGCATAAGTAGGAACACCATCTACAGTAGAGCAAGAAACCTTTGCAAAGCAAATTTATGCCTTCGAAGAAACAATGCCTAAAACTCAGAAGGGGGCTGTACTGGATTCATCGTTTTACCTCACAAAATCTCATTTAAATAATAAATTATTCAGATTATTCTCAGGATAGGGTTATTCTCTCACTACCTCTTGCTGTTACAGAGTGAGCCACACCCTCTGCAGGGTACAGGTAACCGACAGATATGCAGAGACAAAAAGCCAACAGAAAAACAGTCTTTTGTCTCCTGAACTTTGTGTCTGGCTGCTTGATGTTTGTGGTAAAAGGAAAAAGAAAACAGAACCTGCCTCGCTTCTCCACAACGGTAGGAATATGGATTTTATGCTAAACCTAACGCTGTCTAGTTAAGATGCCAGTGGACTGGAACGACATGCTAGAGGCTATAGCCTTCTATTCTCCAGGGCCGGACTCTTACTTCCAGTTCCAGGGGTTCAGCCGTAACCATAATTGCAGCCATGACGAGCGGGGAGCTCTTTCAGTGTCACAAGAGCAACAAATAAAACAAATGGTTTGGGAGCAGAGGCGGGGGCCACTCTCAACACATGAGGTGCAAAGGGGAGGCTGCTGGAAGCGAGGACGGCTGCCGAGCGTTCCCTTCCTTCAGGCTGAACCCTGCTGGGGTGATGGGAGCTGGACAAATGCTGCTGCTGCAGAGGCACTCCTGTGTGAGTTCAGATAAAAACTGCACATTGGCTCCAAGGATATTTGTGAGGGCATTTTTGCCGTTTTTCACAAACGGTGCAGCGGGGTTACAAATGTACGCACGCTCAGTGGAATGTCTGTAGGGGCTGGACCTGCTAGACCAGTCTGTCACTTGGGCATCGGGAGCCACGAGTGCCAGCCCTCAGGGAGTTCATAGGGCCTGATTTGCTAGCAGTAGAAAAACTGTTCAGAAAAGATTTGCCCTTGGAATTAAGTGCTGGACCAAGGTTTCAAATAGCCAGCATACCAGTGATGTTTGCATAGGAACTGCCAGATTTAGTTCTTACTTATTACTGCATTTTTTTTCTGATATCCAGACTATTGATTTGGTTGCAAACAGTAACAAATGTGTAAGCAAACTTAGGTTAAATAAGAATAATTTTCACCCTAGAAATCAGCAACTAGTGCTAGCCCAGGGTCAGCTTTGGGAAGCCTGGGACATGCAATATTACTATTTCAATGTTTATTGTCAGTCACTATGTCATACCTATAAAATCAAATGTTCTCAGAATATTTTTTCAAATACATATTTTTAATACTTTATTTTTGTGTAAATAAAAATTGCAAATGGGCAAAATGGTTTGCTCTTCCAGCTCGCATTTCTAAATTTCTGTAAATATTATGAGTTCATATGAGAAATGATAATACTTTGCTACTGCTCTCCTTTTCCTACTTTTTCCAGCAGTGGAGTCAATACCCATGTAGGATGGCTGGCCATCACAAGACACAGATGCCAAGTGCTGGCAGATATTATTCCAGTGTCAGAATCTTTTTCCTTGTCAGACTCCCTAGGCATTTGTGTTAATGGCTCTGGAGCTGCCTCTGGGTCTGTCACGTGGGGTAGCAGCTGATGGGTTTTCTGCAGTTTGCTCCTGCATGACATCTTCCTTTAACTCATCTTTGGTTCTGACGAATTTGTACATTATTACCTACTTGGAAATAAGATTCTATAAATTTTGCACTGGAGCTATGATTTCTTCACAGATTTGTGTACTTCCCTCAGAGCTCACATGTGTGAGCTCAACAGCTTTGAATGGCATGCAGTTAAATTATATTCTGGCAACAAAGAAATATTGGAGCAAATTAAACTATTTACTAAGGATTTGTTTCTCCTTGTCCTCATCACCATCCTGTCCTCTCTTGCCCCCATTTTTTTAATGATTAGTGGATCATTCTTTGTTAATTGAAGCAAATCTTCTCTCTCTTCTCTTCTTTCATAGGCCAGAGGACAGCTTTCAGCCTGTAGGTTGTTTACAGACTGGTTGTGTGGATTATTGGCTGTTCATGCTGCATGAGTTTGCCATTTAAATTTCAGGATTTTAATCCTGAAAAGATTAACTTCAACTTGGGTGGGTTGTTCAGAACACATGTTAATCTTTGCTGCACTGCAGCCTTTGAGGACCAGCTCCTATAAAGTCTTTGAGGTAAGGAGCCCCAGACCTGGTCATCTGTGCTCCTGTCCATCACAGAGCCCCAAGTGTGAGAGAGCTCTGTGGTAAGAACCAGAGCAGGACAAAAGCACTCAGCAGTTTGCACTGGCGGCAGTGAATAGAGACGAGTCCCTGAGGAGAGCTGCTACGCTTGACTGCAATATAAATACTAAATGTAAACAAATTTGTAAAGCTAACCCACGTCATACTATCATTGCTGTTACTCGACTGAAATATTTTAAGAAGGAAAATAACTATTAGCAAGAGGGAAATTACACACTTTCATGCAAATTTTGAGAAACATTCATTGCAAACTCTGTGAATCTTTCCATTTTTGCAGGCTCTTTCAGAAACACAAGGCAGTTGTCCTACACATTTACTGCTAGCAAATCGTGTCTCCAACAAAAGAAAATTGGCAATTTTATTTACAGTTGATTTGGTGTATATACAGTGAAAAATCTGTGTTTTTTCTTTCCCATTGTTTTTGTTTTGATAAGAATCTGTGTAATCTGGTTTGGGATCTATACCTTTCTTCCTAACCTGCAAGGGAAGCCCCATGGAGTCTATAAAGTATCAACTAATCCTGTTTTGTAGCAACAGTCTTTGTTAATGTTGTTATCTTTACTTTCTTTTTGATAACAACAGTAACAAAAATCCTGCATCATATTTTCCGATTTCTGCTTAAGAGGGGAGGGAAGCCTCCTTTGATTGCTCTCAGGCTTCTCTGATGTGAGCAAGAAGAAGGCCTTGGCAATATGTTCTTTTCTTTGGCGGCAGACATGGATTCAAGACAGGCTGTGCCAAGGAGTCACTTCGCAGGACAGCGTCACAATTGGTCTTGTTCAATATAGAGTGCAACAAAATACTGAGCAGGAAGGGAGAATGTCATAAATGGATTTTGCCATCAAAACAATGTTCAAGTTGCTGCACCATGAGCTAAACTTCAGAGGCAGATCCAGTGTAAGTGTTGAAGAACAGGATCTGCCCTCAGGATTTCAGGTGCACCCTGCCCTTCAAAAGAAGTGAGGCTCTTTATATACCTTGTGCACACAAGCAAGCAGGAGATAACCGCAACTAACAAACCAAAGTAAGGAAAACAGTGTTTAGTTAATTTTCAGACTGCTTTAGAGATCTTCCTTGTTGATAGCATGTTCATATACATTTTGCAGACTCCATTTGCCCTTTTAGCTGCAGATTCATTCTTCATCTCTAAAAATAAATCCTTGCTAAGTTAAGGTTTTAAAACACTCTCATAATACTCTGGATGAAAAACACCTGCAGTACAGACTAAAGACCTGATAAGTCCCCACAAATGAAAGCAACCAGGAAATGAAAGTTCCCACCTCCTAAATGCTACCTGCCTTCAGCAATACAACTCTTCAAACCCATGCATAAAAAGCCAGCTACTCAGTTTTCTTTCTTATGCCACAAAGGGAAAAAAAAGTTTTGAGGAAATATCTATAAAGCCAGCTAAAAAGGCTGGAGGGTCAAGGCCATTCTGCCCTAAATTCTCCCACTTTTTGCATTTCCACCCTCAGTCCTGACTGAGCTCTTGAGAGTTACGTACATCCTAGGGTCACTAAGACACAATTCACATTCAGTCTTATTTAAAGTCAAAATGCAAGCAATTATAAGTAAAATATAGATTTGTAAATAGATGAAGTGGGTTTTTTTGTATTTTGTATTTGAACTATTCTTCACATCCTTGTTCCTTCTACAAAATAAGAAACTTCGGGGGTTTTTTTAAGTTTTATTTCATAACTTGGTCCTCCTTGCTATCTTTTGTAATCTGAGAGCAGAGAGACTTGAGCTATGTGTAAGTGGCTGATAAATTTCTCTCCTTCTACACAGGCCAAAGACAGGCTCAGCAGCATCTACTCTCCTGTGCCAAAGCCACTCCTTGATGCAACAGCACGGTCTGTCCTTGTGGGGGGACTTGAGCAGCTTCACCTCCCAAGTCCCGCAAAGTTTGGATTTTCCCACACACCTCCCGCAGGCTTAAATGTTTATTTTATCCTTATTATATTCTTAACCTAAGGCTATTTGGGCCTGATTTTTAGGTATACCCAGGCATGCACAAAGATGCAGCAGCACAGATTTCAGTGGGATCACTTCTGCTGCACATCTGCACAAGCAGCAGCCCAAACAGGACCACTGTTGGGTTTGAGTTTACCTGGCTTTCCTTCATACTGATGAGTCAGTACAGAGTCACAGCTATCTCTTATCCTCCCAGAGTATGGCTCCGTTTCAAAAACTCAAAATAGCAAAGTCTGCTGCACTGCCAAACAGGAGACCCAGATTAAAGAATTTCAGACAGCAGTCTATCACAAGCCCGTCAAAACCATGTATATCGTGCAAAATAGTGATCGGAGAGACAGATCAGGTGACTGAACCAATATAGCAGCGCAATATGTTCGCTACCTTAATTATCTCAATTTTTTTTTTTTTTTTTTTTTTTTTTTTTTTTTTTTTTTTTGGTAAGAAACCAAAACTATTTGCTTCCTCCCTCCTTATAAAGATATTTAGTGTTACTATGCCTATGGTTATGGAAATATTTTTAACATAGGCTTAGCAAAGAGGAATGGTTTTTGAAATAGGTCTTTTGTTTAAAAATGTGTGGGACCATTGAGTTGGTACTCCAAAGTAGACTTTTATGCAAAAAAAAGTCTCTCTCCACTGTTCCTTCTGTTTGCCCTTTCATCCCTCTCCTTGGAAGTTCATGAGGCTGTGTCCTACCTTTTATTGAAGAATCAGCAACCAAGACAAACTAGTACACACAAGGGGAAAAACAGAAGAAAGGAAAAATCTATTATTCTTTGAAAAATTGTCCTAGCACTATTTTTAATCTGGGCACAAACAGAAATCTGTATGTGAACACTGCTCCAGTTTGCTTCAGTTTATAACATGGTCATTAAATCCATATCAAACATGTGTGTTTTAGAGTCAAATCCTCTAAGACAAAGAGATGAAATAAGTAATCATTTGATAGAAGTACTTATAATGAATTAGATTTGAAAATGCTGGAAAGTCATTCAAGGAAAATCCTTCTTTTACCTTACACTGAAAACATATCATTAGCTTTAATTTAAGTCAAGGTGAGGAGGGGAAGGGAGGTGAGAGGAGGGGAATAGGCATCGCAGGAAACTCTTGAGTGAGTATTGTTTAATCCCATTTAGGGACACTTTGAACAATGACATATATATAATGAGATATTTAAAATTCTTTGGTCAATCTCTAGCTAAAGGCTTTTACTGTGGAAAAAATTAGTAATTCAATACGGACTACACAGTCTTTCACATGCTTTTATTCTTGATTTGTTGGACATGTGTAACATAAATTTCAAAACCAATCTATTAATGACTTAAATTGGAAACTGGTTTCCTTTGCTTTACATACAGCATTTCAGTAACAAGCATAATAACAGGTGGATCAATAGATGCTATTTGGTGCAGTATTTGAAGCATGTGAGCATTAGTTCTGTATCTCTATTATTGAACATTATGTCAACAAATTCCTGTTTCAAGGAGGATGGCAAAAATATTTTCCAGTGTCAAGGTTATTTAACCACATGAAACGGTGGGAGTTTTTTTGTTTCCTCCTAACCTTGCCTCTTCCTTCTTCTTCTTTTAAATAATCCATGTTTTGATCAAATCAGTGGATGAAAAAAAATATTTTTGCATCAAATCTGTTTGCTGTCAACTAAGATTATGTTCTTTAGAATGGATAGTGGTTCTGGGAAGAAAATCAATTTTTTTCTTCCTCTTAGAGAAATATAAAAAAAGAGAAAGTCACTAATGTAAACACAAATTTAGAAAGTAACAGAGACAAAGTGAGAGAGAACAAAAACAGTTGAGTTTACCATTTGAAGAATTTAGCTAGGGAATTATTTCTGACCTATAGTTCTCAAACACAGCATGAAAAGAGAGAAAAATGAAATTTTAGTCATTAGAATTTGACAGCTCACAGTCATAATATGCTGACATGTGTAACAGGAATGAAGGGGTTCTGCAGGCAGAATCAGCACTAATATTTTCTTAGGCAAATAATTTCTTTCAGCTCCATGAATCACACAGCATTGGAGAATCACTGGACACTTACAAGTGACAGGTATAATATAACTGTACTCTTCTTTATATCCTTTATTAAGCAGCTTTAATCCAGAGGTATTCATTGCCGCCTAACTGGAACAAGGTTTGTATGCCACAAATAAAAAGGGACTGTATGTGATGACCACAGCAGGGAACGGCTTGATGGCTGCAGCCAAAACAAATTCTGCAACTTCTTGACACTCATCTCTAAACTGAAGGTCTATTTTTTCATCTGTGAAAAAAAACAAAAAAAACAAAAAAAAACACTTCAGTAGTCCACCATGGGTGTACCATGTTTGACTAATGCTTGACCTCCAGGGTGTGACTGCACCAGAATTTCTCAGACCTTGAAGGTGTGAAGCATTCTTGGTTCACCTGATCTTTAAGAAATCCATCAAACATACAGTAGGCTGCAGTCTTAAAATGTCAGGTTTGTGAGGAAAACCAACACATTTTATCTACTTAGTACTACAGACAAGTGCACTTCAAAAGATTACTTAAATTATTTCCCTTTTTACAATACATTTTATAGATGCCAACATGTTTTCTGGACCCTTTGCAATCCGTTCAGAAGAACTCCTGGAGTTTTAACCCACAAACTCATAACTCAAAGACCAATCCCAAACACATATGATATTTGTGTTAGTTATATGTTGGACAACCCTATGGATCACATTTGTAGGGCTCAGGCAGCTGATGAGAGCTGGCTCAAGCTGGGAAGGTGAGCTCAGTTGGCTTGAGCTGTGTGGTATGGCAGCAGCTGAGCAGCGGGTAACAACGGCAGAGATACAGCACTGCTTTCACACTTCAGCATATGACTCATGCAGAATATGAGTGACTCACATGCAGCATGTCATACCCAACAAAACTGAGCATACTCGGGGAAAACCTCAATGTAATACAAGTGCCATGCTCATGCCCTAATCACCTTGTAGAACTAGCTGGGATAAATCCCTACTGCCCCCTGCTTTATCACTAATAGCTACAAAGAGTCAAGGATGAACTCAACATGCTGATTTCAGAACATTTCTCCAGTAGAATCACTGGCATTTTATGAGCACTACATCATAAGGCTTGTTTCCAGCAGGTGTAACTTTATAACATCCAGGTCAGGTGTATTAAGCAACAGGGGATGCATTTCTTTGGCAGTAATCTGCCACTGTGGCACAAACAATCAGGGATGAGTATCTGACTCAACAAACAGCTGTTGAAATTCTCCCTTGCTTTTTGTTCCTAAGCAGATGGCACAACCCACCCAGCCTGTACCCTATGCTTTGTGCAAGTTCAACAAGCTCTTCAGCCGGTGCAGAACCAGTTCCTAACTCAGTACCATAAATCTGCCAACTTCTCTTTGCATATCCTTGAATCCTGCAGAGAGGATAAAAATATCTTTGGAGCTGACAGTCTTTATGTTTTTACAGTTCTTTGTTGCATAAACCCTGTGAAGGCAAAAAACCTTGGTAGCCAAATGTTTCCAGGTAGTAAGGGATGGGCCAAGGGCAAGCAGTGCTACTGGAAATCTTTTTGACAGTGTGTCATTGGCTGTTGGGGGCTTAAGGACTGTCTTTTAGGGCTACAAGGAGGGTTAGTCATACTCTTCCATCATTTTGCTTCTCTCTGTATATTCATTTCTGTTGACCATAAATAAAATCCTTTGTCAAATCCATGAAAATTTCAAAAGGTGAAAGCAGAAGTAGTTCAGAGAAATTAAATAGCATACATCTTGGATCCTGGATCAGTTACTCCTGCATCAACACTCTGAACTCCCTATGCTTTTCTGAAGCTTATCATATGTATCAAAAATTTTTCCTTCTGTCTTTCCTCCTCACTTGTATGCCAGGTTTTTTTTCTCCCAATTTGAATTTTTCCTTCTAAAAACCCATCCCCTTCATCAGAAGAGAATTTGATTTATGTGCCAAGACCTGAGGAATTGCTATGCTCCCTTCTAAAACTTTTGTTTCTATTTCCATGAATTCAGTGCTAACTCTAGATATGTGAACTTTTGATGTGTTAAATTATCTGATGTGTTAAATTATCATCTTCTGTCTTTTGCCATGCCCTGTATGCCTTCCTTTGGATTTGCACTTGAAGATGCACTCACCTGAAAACATACTCCAGACTCTGCAGTGAAAGAATGAAAAGGATGAATAAATGAATTCTGCTTGAAGTGACAGTATGTATTATGAAAGAAGTTTTAATTTCAGATAATAAAGACTGAACCCTACTCTCCAGAGGCCTGTGATAATGAGCAGACAAATGGTGGCAAACCCCACCTCTCAGAGATACTGCACTGTGTTCATGGGCTCAGCACTGAACCAGCAGTGCCCTTTATTTCTTCCTCTTTGGATCTGGCATGTGTCAGTTGAGGTATCCAGAGACAGCACAGATGCCCAAACGTGGGCAGGAAGCCAGGTTGCAGGGCTTACAGTATAAATATATATTTTTTTTAACTTCATGCATACCCTTTTTCCCAGTAAGTGTGTTTTTCGGGCTTAGAAACTCTGTGTTCTTAGCTATTTTAAGAAACCTGAAGGGTGAGAGATGGAGAAGCAGCAGACATGTTGGCAACAAAGATCGCTCCATGAACAGAATGCCAAGATTAAAAACAACCAAGGGAAAAAAGGAAGAGAAAAAAAAAAAGGAAAAAGGAGGGATACCTTTGACTTTTTCTTGCTCTTTCATCTCAAAAATTGGCTCGTCTGAAACTGTTGGTTTCTGGCAAAGATTTGATATCAAATGAGAGAAATAGCATGTTCCTGAAACAAGGTGATTTCCAAAGTGAGGCTAGATGTGCATTCAGCTTCTTCTACTTGGCAGCTATCGTGAAGGGCAGAAAGATTTACCATTTCTTCAGAGGGTATATAACAGGGTTGCCCCAATCTGTCAGGAAGTGTTAGAACTCAGTAAGACTTGAAGTGGGATTTAAAAGTTACTGAAGCTCATTTGTTCACAATGTCAGGTGTGGATCCACCCCAATCAAAATAAAAGATAGGAAGAAGGAAATATTGCAGAGTCCTAAAGGGAAGTTCTTCACACAATCAAGCTTAATGAGAACACTAAATAAGGAGGGAAAATGCAGAAGTCCTTGCAGTTACTGTATATCAGCTGATCTGTTGGACCATAGGCACATGAATTCTGTTTGTCTATACCAAATGGAAAAGGGTAGTCATGCATTTTATATTTACAGTGTGTGTGTGTGAGAGAGAGAAGAGAGAGAAAGAAAGAAAGAAAGAAAGAAAGAAAGAAAGAAAGAAAGAAAGAAAGAAAGAAAGAAAGAAAGAAAGAAAGAAAGAAAGAAAGAAAGAAAGAAAGAAAGAAAGAAAGAAAGAAAGAAAGAAAGAAAGAAAGAAAGAAAGAAAGAAAGAAAGAAAGAGAAAGAAAGAGGAAATAAGAGTGTTATTTATAATATCAAACCGATTTTTGGATTTTTGCATGCTGTCTTACAGTTTGTATGAGAACATAAGGATGGGATATTAACTAAGGCTCTACATAGAGTTTTTGCATTTTTAAGAAAAAGAAATCTAAAAAATAGCACTGCATAACCTCTACAAAATGGGTCACAACTGGACTAGAAGTAATTGCAGAAGTCCCATTTTGTCTAACAACATTTCTCCAATGGTCTGTCCAGATTTCTGTCTAATCTAATCTATCCATACGCCTATCACTTTGAAAATGACTTGCCATTTTTCACATTTTATTAATCCACCTTTGAAAATTCAAAGTATGATTCAGAAGCAGGAAATGGCCTTGTGAAACAAAAATAATAAGTAAAAGCACATGCCTAAATCTGCACACTGCCTTACTATACAAGAATTAAAATGCATACTGCATCTCAAAGATCTTTTTTATTCTTTCAAAGCAAGAACTAATGGAATAAGGGAAAGAAAAGTTTCCACGGCCCAGATATGTCTTTGCTGAATCACTTTGTAAGGTGTGGACAATTGAGTCATAAACTTTCACACTACAGATGGCTGTGTTTCTTTCATAGTGAATCAAGCTCTAAAAGATCTGTGACACTTTATGTTATATGTTAACTAGAGAGGCATATTATGTAAAAAGCACATAGGGTTTCACATGCACTAGTGCTCTCTGCACAAGAGAGCATCATTTTCAATATTCACTCATAAAACCAGCTTCCATTTTTATTTACTAAATTTCTTGTGCAATTGCCTGAAGTACATTCATACTGCTATCAGACTTGCTGGAGATCCTGCTTTGTAGAGCTTCACAAATTTATTAAATGCATTCTTTTATATCCCATAATTTATTTTTTTTTACTTTGAAATAAAAAAAATCAAAACATAATATCTTCCTAGATTGGCACTCCAACTAATGCTACTTTAAGAAATGGAAGAAAATACAAGCAACTTGATATATATATATGTGTTTTCCCGTATGGTAAAAGTGTCCAAATATTTTAAGCACATTTTAGAATTTTAGAGTTAATATGACAATGAAAAAATACTTGCTGTCTATCTTAAAACAAATCTCTCTTCAATACAAGGCCTCACAACAGAAATGCTGATACCTGTAAGTACAGGTGCACAATGTACAGTTACAGCAATACTGTAAGGGTTTAAGAGCTCCAGTAAAAATTTCTATTTATTTTTTGACTGCAAGTATGCTCCTTATAAAAATTAATTTTGAAACCAGTAAAAAAATCTTAAAATCATGCTTCCCCAGCTGACAGGTGGTTCTGTGGCCATGAACAAAAGGGCAGTCACTGAAGAGGATCAATAGATAGAACGAAGATTAACACTTTGTTTCTTTCAGCAGAGAACATTTTGTTCTCATTTTTCTGAACCAGTAGAAGATTGTTACACACTGTAAAATTTGTTTCTAAGGCAATTATAAATAACTGTGTATTTAAAACAAATAAAAATGATAGGCTAAAAAAAGATTACTACAGTCCACCTCTCAAGATATATTTACTCTTCTTTGGACACTACTGCTTTGCATGAACCAATAATTTGATATTGAAGAGAACATTTTCTTAATTAGAAAATGGACTGTATTCATTACTATGCTACCAGCCAGAAAGGGGCTGATGCTGGGGATTAATCCCTGTATTTTTGAAACTTTTTCTTCAAAAACTGTGTCATCTGAGCTTTTCTGAAGATGTAAAAATGTGTCCGGCTGAATTAAAAACTATGCTTTAGATCAAGCTGGCTAAACATCTTGACCCAGCAGATAAAAAGTTCTTGGAGTAACTGAAAGATCACATTTCTGTCACATCTCTAGGTGCACAAACTAAAGGAAACAGTAAAAATAGGTAGTGGATAAAAAGACAGACACAATGAGAACAGAAATTTTCAACTCTCTTTCAGTGTCTTTTGAGATACACATTATTTCAAACACACTAAAGATTCCACACAGATCATTGTTCTCATGATTCAAAGTTTGTTATTAACACTTTTTAGCTTGAAGTAAGAATCATATTTCCTAATATATAATCTATATAAGCACTAATATACTTAATTTGATTTTTTTCAGCTTTTATCATATCCCCTCAACCAGGTTGTCTGTGCTGAAAAGGTCCATGCAAAGTCTGTTTCACAGACACCATTATTCCCATTCATCTGAAATTTCTGACAAAAGACAAACTTTTGCTGCCACTTGGTTCCCAAATGAAGGCTAAAATTGCAAGTATGGTGTATGTTTTAGCATCTCTCAGATCTTAATTCTGTTGTGATCTTTAAATACCTTGAGGTATTTGGATGTAGTAGACGAGTCACCTAAGCTGTGGAAAATGTGTTTCATTATGACGATACAGAATCTGCAGATTGTTCTAACTTAAACTGCAGCCCTCTAATGTTTGCTACCAGTCTTCAAAGACATTTGAGCCCATTTTGCCCAAATGAGCCACTGTGAGCTCTCTCCTTTTGTCTTATCTCCCTTACATCACTTTGGTGTTTCAGGTGTGCGTTAAAACCTCCTGCAGTTTTCTGTTTATTGCACATAAGCTCTTTTACATGTGGCACAACTGGAGTTTCAGACACTCACTCAAAATAACCTGCTCGTTAACTTAATTCTACACCCACATCTTTAGACAGATTATGAAGGTCTTGCAAACTAATTTGTCCCACATAATTAGGTCCTGAGAGCTTTGCAATATACTTTCTTACTATGCTTTAAATTCCAAAAAAAACCTCTTTGGAGGTAATTTGACACATAAAGTGCATGCAGTCCTCAGTGTGTTTGCCACATGTTCTGCTGTTTCCTGCTATGTTAATATGCCCTTTCATCATTTCCTCTCACCACATCCTCTTGACTGTGCTTCTTTCACCCCCTCCTGCACACACTTTCACTGACTTATCACTACTCCTCAGAGAGTTTCACTTACACTAGGAAGTAGCATCTGTAATAGAATCAGTTGGTTATAATTTAGAGAAGAAATTATGGCAAATAATCAACATTTTGAGTTTTAGATCAGAATATTTTCAGGGCAACTTTCAACTTCTGTTTCTACTCTTTTTGTTCCAGCCACAGCTAATTATCTTCTTGTCTGTGTTCATACCGCATTGAACAAGCCCATTGAAATGCATTTTACTGGCAAGTTCAGAAAGATTGAAAATGAGTGCTAACAAAATGATGCTTTCCTGAGCAAGGGCAGGTTTTGATAGACTTACTCAAGTAGGAAGCAATATGATCTCCCAAGGAATAGAGTACCAAAAAGTGGATGTTAAAAGTGCTCCCAATAGAATCCTTAACTCCCTTGCCAAAAGACATTTAATGTGCAACCATCTCTACTGTAAAACAAATGCTGAAGAGGTGCAGTCAGTGATATTTGCACAGGTTCATTCTCATTAAAGGCTTTTATAATAGCATTCACTCTGGTGTAAACTTTTAAAAATTGACTTCTAGATCTATTAATCCCCTTCATCTCCTTCTCAGGAGCTTTATGTGTGACATTGTAGCTAAAAGGACTAGCTTGGTCCTTAGTTGAGTAAAGGGGAATACAGAGTAGAAGCAGAAAAGTTACATGTGCTTTTAACAGCAGTGGGAATAGTCCTAGAAGGGTTGGAAAGATTTTGGAGCAGGAAAGACTTCAGAGATGCAATTTGAGGAGCACTCAGAATGAAGATGTAAATAACTCTGAGTAATGCAAAGGACAACTTGATTACAGTTTAAGCACATCTCTAGAGATATATAAGGATTTAATACTAGTGGAATCTTCATCCAGAAGGAAAAAAAAAATTAAATTTTTTACAAAATTGCAAATATCAACAGCAAATATCAACAGCTTAAGACTAAAGTTGTATTCCAGATTCTCAGTGTTAACAGCATTGAAACCTCTAAGTGAAACCTCTAAGTGAGGTTTAGGGTGGATTATCCCCCGCTGCAACTATCAAATGTGTTACTGGATAGTAGAAAAAGGTAATATTTATCTAATGACAGCTGTTAGATGTGAAGCAAGAGTTAATCCAGAGAAGGTCTATAACCTGTGATATGCAGATAAAATTTTTAATTTGGTCTACGTTGTTTCTAAAAAGAATTGTTGCAGTTCTTTGCACACTTGTGGGAGGGCACACTTGTGATACTCCTTAGGCTGTGACACTCCCAGCCTGGTCACTGCACAGCCAACATCCCCAACAGCTTTCAATTAAGTGATAGAAAGGGAGAGACTCTCAGGAGAATGTAATTGTTGAATGCCTACACAGTGAGACCCAGCATTTGTCTCTCTTCTGGCAGTGTCAAGGATTCCTCTGGAATCTAGAGCTCCTGAATTATGATTCAAAACAGCAGCATTAAAAACCTGCGTCTTTTTATGACTGTACATGAAGTCTGGGATCCTGATGATACATAGTGGGATGGCAGGACAGCCATGCACAAGCATTCTGTCCTTGCAGCCCCTACTCCCTCCCTATAACCAGAATGGAGGCTGTATGTGCAAAAATGAGAGGAATGCTGCTTCTCTGTTTTCTCCTCAAAATCACACATTCTGCTGTGACCTTCCCTTGTGCTGTTTCACTTCCCTTGTTTATTTCTATCTCTTCACCTTGTTTGCAGAGTAGAAAGCCAGGCTGTGAGAGGAATTGCTGGGATCCCTGCCTAGTGCAGAGAATTCTGCTCCTGGGGCTATTTTCTACCCTGATGGATCTGCCCACAGCTCTGCCTCTGCAGTGGATGTTTCCCAGGGTCTGCATTGGCTCAGTTTGTTCAGGCTTCATCACTAAACATCATGTTATACATTGGGATAATGCTTCTGTGCTGAGTGTATGCATTTGCCTGGCTGTGTGGGCACAACAGGCAGGATTAAAAGTGTTTTCCAAGGTTCAGCACTGAGCATATAATGACTGTCACAGGGGAGAGCCACTTCCCTAAATGATGAAAGAGCAACACGCCATTACACATTATTTAAACACTCTCTGACATCTCCTGCAAATGCATAGCCACAGTGGAGTGGCAAACTGTGTCTTGCCACACAGCTTCAAAAAAAATCCAGTGTTTTCTGCACTGAGGACAAGCATCCTCAGACCATGTCAGGCAGAGCATTATTACAGAGATTATGGTCTACTCCTCACTCACCATGAAACCTGCCTTCCTCACTTCACTCTTAGAGGCCAGAGCAAAAACTGTACTCCAGAACAACACAGTACTGAAGAGTTGGAAAGACCACCCTTTTCCTCTTTGCTTATCCCTCATCCTTCCACTAATAGGAGCACATGGTTAGCCCAGGAGACAGCATTAGCTCAGCGCTAAAAAGAATATTTTGACCAAGAGTAGATTAACTTCTGTTTGCCAAAAGCAGAAGACCTGTTGGTGGGTGCTGCAAGAGTCTGATGAAGTGGGATGCACCCTGGCACTGTGGCCTAGCACTGAGACAGAATTTCAGGACTTTCCTGACCTGGCTGTCACAAAATTATCCTAAGTGAAGATGGAAAAGATGAATGAAAATATATGAGGCTGAAGATACCCTTTTGAATGGAGGTTTTTTTCATGATATTATGGAAGCAGGGTTTAAGTATGTGCCCCTGATCTGTCTTGTGCATGTACATAAAGAACTGCTATGCAAATCGTAGTTTAGAAGAAAAGTTTATCTTGACTTGTGCAACCAAACATCCCTGAAATCAGCAGGTACCACAAACAATACCTATTTAACAATAGAAATACTTTGTATTTCACTTCACAGTTACCTCTGAAAATAACTGGGATTTCAGACTGAACAGGAAGGTTACACCAGCGACATATGAATTTATGTTTATTCTTAAAAATAATAATTAATCTTTCTAAATGTCAATCTATTTATATACAACAGAAATGAGTCACTCTTATTTCACATTAATGAGGAACCATCTTCTTAATGGCTTATGCAGACACAAATATGCTGCTTTCTTGAAGAACACAGCAATATAGAAAGAAACACTTCTGTTAAAATTCATGCATAATCAAAACAAATTGAATATCCACTTTTATTTCCATAGGGAACAGAGCTATAAAGATTAATGCTAGACAATGATATTTAATTAAAGGTTATTTACTTTATAAGTACTTCCATGTTTTCAAGAGTGGTCTCCTCATTTGAGACAGGAAGGTGTAATGCATTTCTGAGCCATCTAACAGTCGCAGGTGGGGGAGACCAGTTCTGATCACAGCACAGTGCTCACAGCGATACTGACAAACTGTCTAGAAAAATTTTTCACATTAAAGAATTCTGGTGTTAAAGAATTTAAATGCATTTTAATTGACTTTTCAAAATTCCATTTTTTATTCACAAACACACCTGAACACAATAACAGGAATTCATTTTTATATGCATTATTCTCTCTGATGGCATGTTGTTGTACTGTACATATACTCCTCTCTTCATTTTTGAGAAATAAAATAAAAGGTTATGCTATTCCAGGTAATAACCAAATAAGTTTCCTTTCCTTGGAGACTATGCTGTTGCTGTTTTCCAGACTATTTCTTTTTTTAATAAATTGTTAACTACTCAGTGAAATTAGGGGAACTAGTTTGTGTATGAATGCAGATACTGACATGAGGAACTAAAGGGAGCACAGAAGAAAATTGCACTGCATGGCACTTTCATTTGTTTTTTGAGGCTAAAATTTACAATTAGACTTTGGAACACCACTTTCTGAGAGAAGATTTATTTTTAGAATGCAAGAATTTTTGGGATATATGTAGCTGATGATTGTCTCTCATCAGTGTGAACACACAACCCCAAACCCAACACTTTCAATAACAGTTGTATTAGCCATCTACAGCTACAAGACTGTTTAAAATACACAAATAAAATGGCTTTATTTGGATTGTAATTAACATGGCAAATATCGCTATATTCTACAGGAAACAAACATTCCCAATCTATGTATTTTATTTCTTCTGACAACTGGCAAAGTATATTTTACTGCAGAATGCTTTATTGCTTCTTAACTATTCACCCTACACAGTATACATAAAAGCTTAATGAGTATAGCTGCATAAAAACTAATTTTAATGCTTTTAAAATCAATGGTGAACAAAATGTTGTTTAGATTGTTTTTCAAACAACTATACCACATCTGATCCTTTGAGGAAAAGCAATTACTTCTTCTTGTCATAGCCAATACATTTCTTCATGCTCCCATTTCAGTTGTACCATTCTTAGGGACCTTTACACCAGCTACAATGAAAACAGTTAAACATTTGAGCAAATATAAAAGAATATTGTTATTAAATGTCTAATCAATAAAATGCCACTTCCACTAATAGGCTAGCAGTGAGGAGGGCAAGAGGAGAAAAAATTAAGAGGTTTTTTATTCCAAACTTACAAATAGTATATGCAAGTTTGACTAATGAAATGCATCTTCAAGGAAAATTTACAGAAAAAATTATTAAAAAGTATACAAAAATCTCTATAAAACAGATTCTATAATCTAGATTTAGCTCCTGCTTCTTTGAACCACTCTGTGAGTAAACATCATCTTTTTTGTATTTTATGAAGAAACATCAAATGTAATCATTTTTTGTAAGTTTCAACTGCTATAAATCATTGGGAACTTAATGCACACCTAATTTATGCAATTGCTTTGGTAGCAAGGAAATCATCATTGTTTAGTGTTTTGTATCTCTGTCATTCTCTCACAGAGAATTTTATTACAGTAGGCACCACAATTGTTGAGAGTTTCTTAGCATTTATATTAACGAGACCAATTTTTAAGGTACGTAATTCAGTCATAAAAAATGAGATCATAGCCTGAAAGAGTTAGTTTGTGAATTTCCAAACATGTGCACACACACACACACACACACACACACACACACACTCTCACAGAGACACACACACGCATTTTCTGATTTAAATGCTTCTTTTTCTTTCCCTTAACCTGCACTCTTGAAGTCTAAAAAATATATTCCTCCTTTTTTAGCAATTTTTGCAGACCATCAGGCCAGAATACTGACTATTCCTGTGCTACAATCAAAGAAATAAATAACAATAAAAACAACCAACCAAATGGCTGAGGTATTGAGGTTTATAAAGCATCCTTAACACATACATGAGTCACTTTCCATATGCAATTGTAATGTATTCAGTACTATGTTTCAGAAATAGAAAAACATACATCTTATTAAATGTGCCCTGCTGTTCATAGGTTTTTCTCTGGACACATACATGAAGTGTGTATGAATCTGTAGTAAGAGTTGTGCAGAAACATTACTAAATATGCTTGTGCATAGCCCACATTCTCCTGTCATTGCAGCACAGCCTCTGTTGGCAATGTTACAAGTAGGTGTTTCTTTAAAAAATCATGTTTCAGAAGTTTTTTGTGTGCAAGGGCTGCAGTTTCAAGCTCTGCTTTTACCACAATACTGCAGCTGGGTTTGGGGCAACTTGCTCTTACCACTGTAATTAATTCAGCCATTTGGAAAGAGGGTTTTGTGGAGCATTTGCTTAACCTCCTTCTATAGCTGCCTGTCCCAGTAAAAATCTTCAACATCAAAGGTCTTGTAATTTCTAAGCAGAGTTATGTAAGTGCTTCTTTTGTAATTATTTTGTTTCTTCCTTCAGCATGTAAATAGTTAGACAGCAATAGACACAACAGAACCTGAGAACAAAAGTACAGGCCCAGCCATTTCAGTAAGGAATTAAGTAAAAAAATTGGGGGGATAAAGAAAAAAAAAAAAAAAAAAGAGATTAAATTTCAACTTTAAGGTAATAAAAGATGGAAATGGAGGTGCCAATGAAATCTGCTGAAACTAAATTTCAGAAGCACGGCTTTCTCATCGTGAAATGTTACACCCATAAAAGCAGCCTATAAAATTAATCTACCTGGAGATTTTCCATGTTAAATCAGCTCAGAAATAACTTTTGAGCACTTATGGCATTATATCTATAATACATATTCTCCTGTTGTCCATATATCAAAATCCTGTATATTTTGAAAAATAAGCTCCGAGCTGCACTGAAATGTTTGTATTATAAGAAAGAACAGTAATAAAGTATATCACTTTCAGGGGGATTTGACATTTGTAAGCGTTCTCTAAAAATTTGCATTGGGTTGCAGTATTGGGTGAGTATGCTGCTTAAAGCTTCCTAAATTCACTTTTTTTGAAGATAAGTATATGGGACAGTGAAAGGCAAAAAAAAAAAAAAAAAAAAAAAAAAAAAAAAAAAAAAAAAAAAAGGCAAAAAGCATATATTTTCAACCTGCATCCAAAAATGAAATTCCTAAAATGCTATTGTTACCCATTAACCAGAGTGAAGTGTGGTCCATTCATATAAACTCTTTCATTCTGTTTGCTCAAGGGAAAGGGACATTCAGTAAGAGAAAGAGAATATGAGTGGAGTAATTTCCAAAGAAAACATTTACTTCTCACAGAAAAATAATGTGCATTTTCAGTTTGTCAGAACTGAAAATAAAGAGCATTTGGATAACAATATTCATATTCTAATCAATTTGGTCAAATCAGGTTCTTGTAAAAAATAACATGAGGTATGTAATAATTTGTGCAAATTCAAAGGCAGCATTTTTTTCCTGCCTAGAAAGCTGTAATAGGCAAAGTAGCTGATACAAGTAGAGAAGGAAAAAGAGAAAAAAAAAAAAAAAGATGAGAAAAAGATTCCATACATTTGGGTCCTTTCCAAGAACTTTACCACATTTTGCAGATTCTCAGTTTTCAAATAAAGGTGTCTTAGCCCTTTGAATTGTGGAGATATTCCTGCCTCTGTAAATCAATGTGTTGTTTCTAGCCAGCCTTGCAGAAATCTGCCTACAGCCAGTCAGACAGAAACAATAGGAGTGACAATTATATGTACTCTTTTCCCTCCCTCCAAAATTATTGTGGTTTTGCCTTAAAATTGCATGGCAATTTTATTAAAGGATGTGTTAGTGTTCAAAACACTAAGTTAAAAATGAGCAGGGATTGCACTGCAAAAGTGCATATAACTAAAGTTTACAGACTCCTTTTCCTTTTGCTTATACAATGTCAGTTTGTGTTACTTTTATTAACTGAGCATTGCAGATTAGTCAGGGAGACGAATTCTGTAAGGAAATAAATTTGGGATGAGCATTTGGATTTTATCAGGTCTGGATTTTTAGTCAAATATGGTGTTTCAGGCAAAGTTATTGAAAAAGGGGAGAAAAAAGCCAGTTGCAGCCTGAATTGAACCAAGTCAAACCACTGTTATGCACTGCATTCCATGCAAGAAGCAGCTTCAGAAAATCTTGATTAATGTGATAAAAAATGTACTGGTGAAATATCTCAGCATATCAACCGACATAGCTGAGTTCAGGACATAGTCCAATCCTTTCTCTTTTTTTTCATTTGCTCACCTGAAACTCCCATTAAAATCTATTTTGCCTTCCTGTTCCAGCTGTTAATAAATTACCTTAATTTACTTCTCCAAAAATCCACCTGAACTTCAGTGAAACATTTGGTTTCACAATTTATCAAGTGTACAAAGGTGGTGTGGAATAGCATGTTGTTAATGTGCTTTATATTTCTGAATCTGGAAGCTCTCAGCGAGTTAAACATGTTCACTCACGTTTCTGACACATTTATCCGCAGAACAGTTTCAGAGGTGGACATTCTTTGATGTGAAATCAAGGTGCTACAGAATTCTGCAGAATCTATAGAAATACCTCCACAGATTTTGCCAAAAAACCTCAGCAGATTTATATTGGCCCTGCCAATGACTTTCTGTTTAACTTGTAATCAAAACAACTCAAACCCAGTTACTGTTTGCATATCTGCCAAGCCTCTCAATTTCAGCAGTAGGCAGCAGACTCTCAGTATGACAGCCTGTCTTTCAGATTCAAGCTGAATCTGCCAAGGCTCCACTACAGAGGCAACTGGTAAATTAAATGCCAACAAGCAAGGACATTCATGTACCTTTACACTCTGCACATGAAGAGACATCACAGGCCTCTTCATTCTAATGGGTGCTTTGTGTGTTTTGGGCTGCAAAGTAAAGAGTGCCTGCTCTTATGCATAATGAAACCATTGCATATATATTAGTTTAGCTGTATTGCTCTAATTCTATGGTCACAAATTACCTAAGAGGTTTTCCTTTTACAGAAAACCAGAAAATCCTTTTGTTAGTGAAATTAACACACTGAAATAGAGCAGAGAAAGAAAAAAAAAATCAACTTTCAAGCCCTCTTCCACCTAAAGACAGCAGATAACATTATGTAGCCAGGTTACAGCAGAGTCATTGTCAAGGGTAACCGAAAAAAAGAAACAGTCAAAATCATACTGTCAAATCTTTAATTCTCTTGTTCATAATATGGGCACGCTCTCTGATTCTGAAGAGGAGGATCTTTTTAAAACCATCAGTACTACTGATTATTCTTTATACCAAGCAGAAGATGTTAATTACATTTATGTAATATTGACTCTTATTAATACCTACAACTTGCATGAGATTTTTTGATTATTGATAGCTGATGCAGTCTCTATTGCCAAGCTTAGATTGTATTAGAGATTTTGAGTGCACAACCATAATACAACCAGAGATATTAATACCACTGAGCATAAATAACAGCACTTGACAGACTCAAGTAGGGGGAAAAGCACTAACACTGGTTACTCTAATGGACAGAATAAATGATAGAATCATATAATGAGTTTACAGCAGCCAGGTTTAGTGAAATCTATTTCTGAAGTAGGAAGGGAGGGGGGGAAAGGTAGCAGTTTTGGTAACAGAATGAGGGTATGAACACATTAAAAATTAACAGGGTGTTTTCAGATAATTGAAAGAAAAAGCACCGACAAGG